>NC_053038.3:917549-1134636 GCF_002575655.3 Aegilops tauschii subsp. strangulata
AAATTGACAACGGAAAAGAGTTTGACAACGTCGCTGTTCGTAACCTTCTAGCCTCCCACAGCACTATCTTCCGCCTCACTTGTCCCTACACGTCCCAACAGAATGGTCGTGTCGAGCGTATTCTTCACACTCTTAATGACTGCGTCCGCACATTGCTCTTTCACTCTAACGTGCCTCTCCGGTTTTGGCCGGACGCTCTTGCCACCGCCACCTGTTAGGGAACGTAGCATGCAATTTTAAAAAAATTCCTACGCTCACGCAAGACCTATCTAGGAGATGCATAGCAACGAGAGGGGGAGAGTGTGTCTACGTACCCTCGTAGACCGAAAGCGGAAGCGTATGACAACGCGATTTATGTAGTCGAACTTCTTCTAGGTCCGGCCGATCAAGTACCGAACGTACGACACCTCCGAGTTCTGAACACGTTCAACTCGATAACGTTCCTTGCCCTCTTGATCCAGCAAGGTGTCGATGAAGTAGATGAGTTCTGTCAGCACGTCGGCGTGGTGACGGTGATGGTAAAGTGATCCGTGCAGGGCTTGGCCTAAGCACCGTGACAATATGACCGGGGGTGTAAACTGTGGAGGGTGGCGTCGCACACGGCTAGCAGTTGTTGTTCTATGTTGTAGGCATCCCCCTTCCCACGTATATATAGGTTGGAGGGGAGAGGAGGCAGCCAAGGGGGCGCCCCAAGTAGGTGGAATTCTACTTGGGGTCCTCTCCCAATTCGGCCAACCCCCTCTCCTATTCCTATTCGGAGTAGGAAGGGAAGAGGGGGAAGGGGGAATCCTATTCCCTTTTTCCTTTCCTCCTTCTATTTTCCTTCTCCAATTTGGCCAGCCCATATGAGGGGGGGGGGCATATGTGGCTGGTGTGTTTCCCCTCTTAGAGGGTGTTTGGTTATAGGGACTTATTGGTGTAGGGACTTAAAAAAGTCCCTATAAGTCCATCTAAACCAAACAGGAGGGACTTATAGGGACTTAAAGTGGGCATTTGGGACTTATGAAATAAGACTCTCAAGGAGGGACTTATAGGGACTTATAGTTGTAATATGGTCTTCTAGTCCTGTTAAGTCCCAGGAACCAAAAAGGTAGGGACTTTTTAGGGACTTATAACTTATAAGTTGGGACTAAAAAAAGTCCTAGAACTTATGAACCAAACAGGGCCTTAGCCCATAAGGCACATCCACGTATACATTATAACAACCTTTGAGCTCGATATCCTGCCTATCATCTCCGGGCACTTGATGAAGTTAGAGCTTGGCAATGTAGTGTTGGATGGAGAAATTCTTGATTTTTCTAGCTCCCCTGCACTAGAGGAACTATGGATGTGGAGTTGCTATTTCAGGGCTGACACGGTCTTATCCCAATCCATCAAACGGCTGGCTATCATTGGTAGATTCAGATGAGAAAAAGAAAATTAATGATTGGGGATAAAAAAAAGACCAACCAAACTAGACTAGTGTGTTGTCTTTTTTTATATTATACTAGAAGAAAACTTCGGGAGCACCAAACGCTCAAGCCGAGATCCTGACTGCGAACTCTGCCTTGCCAACTCTCGCGCCTTGCCAACTGAGCTACGCTCAGCTCTCAATGATTGGGGATAAGGCAGTGGAGAAAACTAAAATGGAGAAGGATGCCCACTGTCCTATTTTCTTTTTCTCCGCCCCGCTGTCCTCATCGCCTTTACTGGCGTTCCCCCAGCCGAACGGCGACCGCGCCGCCGAGGGAATCTGAATCTCGACGTCTTGCTTCTCCTCTGCTCCGACTGCGGCACCCGCTACTCTGCCTCAACCCCGCCATCCGCTCGGCCCCGGAGCGCATCGCCTTTATTGCAGCCGGCGTCTCCCGCTGACCCCTCCTGCAGGTCCATCTTGGGTATGCATTTTTGGGGGCTCCTCTAGATTTTGTTAGCATGGAGTAGATCGTTTAGGTGTCGCTATTTTTTTGGGACGGGATTGAGGTCTTACCCCGTTACCCGGGCACTAATTTTTTTTTTTGAGAAATCACCACCTGAATAGTAATAGATAATATATATAGCATTTGTAAATTGTAATCTAATTGAACGAATGCATTTCAATTCTGTTACTTAGTTAATCCGTGATATATATGGACTTTGTATCTGGCTTCACAGTTCTACAGATATCAATGGAGGCTCCGTTGTGTGGTTTGGTGGACGCCATGTCCAAACTTCCCGCAAAGCTTGATGGGCTATTGCGTTATCGCCACATGCTGCCCAATGGAGCACAAGATGAGATACCTCTCATCAAGAAAGATCTCCAGAAGATGCTTACCATTCTTCAGGATGACGGCAACTCTAGAGCAATGGTCAAATGCTTGATGAAAGAGTTGCGTGAACTGTCGTATGACATCGATGACTGCATCGACCATTATGAGCACGCGGCTGATTCCATGAGTCGTCGATCTTACTTCAGAATTCCTCGCCGTCAGAATAGTTTTACTCTTAGAAACACTAAGACCACTTGGCTTCCTGAGAAGCTGAAACTGCGCCTATGGATGGCCAACAAGATCAGAGAATTTAGCGTGCGCTCGCAGGAGGCACTTCAACACTTCTATGACTATGGTGGCACGAGCACTGCTACTAGATGTGATGTGTCTTTTGGATCTTGGCATCCCACTCTGTACTATGAGGAGCATGCCAAGCACCTGCTTGTTGGTATCGATGCCCTTATGAGCAAGCTCGAAGCGTCACTGAGCAAGGATGAAGAGCACAAGCTCAAGGTGGTATCCGTTCTTGGATCAGGAGGGGTTGGTAAGACCACGCTTGTCAATGAGCTGTACCGTAAAATTGAAGGGCAATTTGAATGCCGGGCATTTGTGCGGACGTCAAAAAGGCCTGATATCAGGAGGCTTCTCATTAGCTTGCTCTCACAAGTTGCGCCGAACCATCTACCTGACAATTGGAAGGTGCATAACCTAATTGGCAGTATCAGAACACATCTCCAAGATAAGAGGTACATACTTTCACGGCAAACTATTGATTACATATGGTAATTAGAAAATGCAGATTTCTGCCATTCTGAGATATAAGGAACTGATTGTGGTATGCTAAAAGAATGGTTTTTATGATATTTTCACTTATTTTTTGTCTTTCTTGATTGATGGAGTAATATTCATTATTTTTTGGTGGACACGGGATCCTAATGTATTTTCATCATATAACATGTTACTGCAACATCTTGGTGCATGGTGCTATTTTGGGGGTTGTTTGGGGGGGTGGGGTCATAATGATTGCAAACAATTACTAGTTTTCTAAATATGAACTTACGTTATAAATTTCTGAATCTTCTATATCTTGCATCAGCGTTTTTCTTACGCAGTTCTGTACAAACACTTCATTGTTTATTCTTCTTCTTCAAAGGGACAAATCTTCTTATTTCCTATTCCTGATTTGATATTTGCTGTTAGGCTGATGACTGTGCAAAAAAAAATTATCAGGTATTTGATCGTAATTGATGATGTATGGGCTTCGTCAACATGGGAAATCGTTAAATGTGCTTTGCCGGATGGTAATTGTTGCAGTGGAATATTAGTAACAACAGAGATTGAAGATGTAGCACAGAAATGCTGTGGTTATGATTCTAACTATGTTTTCACGATCAAACCACTTGGCGACGATGATTCACGCAAGTTATTTTTATATACAGCTTTTGGTCCTCAGCATGAATGTCCGCCAGAACTCACTGAAGTTTCAAATAGTGTATTATAAGAAAATGTGGTGGTTTGCCATTAGCAACTGTTACTATTGCCAGTATTTTAGCAAGCCGGATGAACAAACAACCAGAGCACTGGAATTATGTAGATAAATCACTGGGTTATGGTTTGGGGACAAGTCCTACTTTTGAAGGGATGGAACAAGTACTCAACCTTAGTTATAATAATCTTCCTCGGCGTTTGAAGGCATGCATGTTGTATCTCAGCATATATGAAGCAGATTACATTATTTTGAAGGACGATTTGGTAAAGCAATGGACTGCTGAAGGTATTGTCTGTGAAACAGAAGAGAAAAACGTGGAGGAAATCTCAAGGAGATATTTTGATGAGCTTATAAGAAACAGAATGATCCAGCCTGTCCATTTAAATGACAACGGTGAGGTTTTATCCTGCACAGTACACCACATGGTACTTAACTTCATTGCCCACAAGTCTATAGAATAGAATTTTGTCACTGCAGTACATCATTCTCAGACAACTGCAAGACTTGCCGACAAGGTTCGTCGACTTTCTCTTCAATTTGGTAATGCAGAAGATGCAACGGCACCAACAAATATGAGGCTATCACAAGTTCGGACACTTGCCTTCTTTGGGATCTTCAAGTGTGTCCCTTCCATTGTGGAGTTTAAACTTCTTCAAGTTTTAATCCTACACTTTTGGGGTGACGAGGACGGCATCAGTTTAGATATAACTGGAATTTGGGAGCTTTATCGGTTGAGATATATGCAAGTGACATGTAACGTCATATTAGAATTACGAACCCAGATGAGGGATCTAAGATCTTTTCCGCGCTTGCTGCACCTCAAACTTCCTGCTGAGACAAGACTGCCTGATGGGATTGGCCACATGACATCGCTTCACACCCTCGGATATTTTGATCTCAGCAGTAACTCAGCAGAGAATGTCCAGAGCCTTGGCGAGTTGACAAATCTCCAGGATCTTCAGCTGGCCCGTTGTACTGTACAGACTGATAATCTGAAGAACAACATGCAATGCCTGGGGATGATTCTGGGAAAACTAAGCAATCTTAAGTCTGTAACTCTGGTACCTGCAGGCTCCTCTCATGTTGATGGTATGAGTATGAGCGTTTCGGGTGATGGTTTGAGTAGCATATCTTCTCCACCGGCCTTTCTTGAGAGGCTTGAGTTATCGCCGCATGTTTGCATCTTCTCCAGCCTCCCGGAGTGGATCGGACATCTTGCCAGGCTCTCCATTTTGAAGATCGCAGTTTGTGAGCTAGTGAAGAATGATCTTGACATTCTCAGAGGACTGCCTGGACTAACTGTTCTTTCACTGCATGTCTGCACAAAGCTTACTGAAAGGATTGTTTTCGAGAAGGCGGGATTCTCAGTTCTCAAGTACCTCAAGTTCAAGAGTAGTGTACCTTGGCTTAAGTTTGAGGCAGATGCCATGCCTAATCTTCGGAAGCTCAAGCTAGTTTTCAATGACACTGGAGTGGAACTGGAATCACATAGTACTGCACCAGTGGGCATCGAGCAATTGTTAGGCCTTGAAGACATCTCTGCAAAAATTGGGGGTGGAGGTGCTGATGCAAGGGCTGCCTTGATGACCGCTGTTAGTAGTCATCCACGCAATCCTAGAATCAACGTAAAATTGGTGGACTGTATGATTTATGCTGACGGAAGTAGCAGGTACAAATTTCCCTTTCTAAAAGACAAATCTGACCTCTTCTTCTCCATGACTTCCACCATAGATTTTCAAAGCTCCAGCACGTGTGAACACGCTTTTTTAATGATGCTAAGTAATTGCTGTCAACAGGATTTCTGTGCCACCGGAGCCATCTTCACGTTTGCCTGTCCCAGGTATAGTCATATTTCATCTCGTAGTTCATCCCCTCCGTCCCTTTTTCTTCCAACTGAATGGTTGAAATTTGGCAAAAATCCGCGCTATTATCGCAATTGGATAGCGTTTGCCAGGCCATACTGCAAAATCATGATTCCCAGTTATCAACAATAAAGAATAGCTTGTGTTTCGTAATTTCTATACTATGTTTTGGCCATCATAGTAATAATTACTTTGCATTTCAAGGGGGAACATGTCTAGAAAGAATTTGTTTTTTTAGATAATGGTCTAGAAGAACATGTGTTGATGTTTGTCGCCAAAAGACTCATCTGAAGTTAGAGTTAACAATTTTTACATGCTAAGCTATATTAAACCACATTATTTTATCTACTGCATCATGTGTGAAGGAAAATTTATATGTGCATATATGCTCTATTTGTATCCTATATGCAATTTGCATTCAAATTTATCACCCCATCTTTGAATGATTTCTATACCCTTTTTGATAAGTATATATTGCTAACTGCAAATAGATGCCACTACACGAAGTGATGTGGAGCTCAAGCTACTCAATGAAATTGAAGAACCAAAGACCCTGCCATTGCCACTTGATCAACAGGTGATACCGCCGCATCCGCAGCCGCCGCGTTACCGTGGCGTGCGGAAGCGGCCGTGGGGGCGCTACGCCGCTGAGATCCGGGACCCGGGCAAGAAGAGCCGGGTCTGGCTCGGCACCTATGACTCCGCCGAAGAAGCGGCTCGCGCCTACGATGTTGCTGCCAGAGAATATCGCGGGCCCAAAGCCAAAACTAACTTCCCCTTGACCGCAGCACCGTGGGCGACCTGTGTGAAGGCAAAGGTGGCCACCGCAAGCCACATTAGCAGCAACGAACCCTCTGCCCTCACCACCGACTCCTCCTTCGCCGCAGCACCATGGGTGTCCACAGCACCGCGGTTGAACTTGGCCGCGAGCCACAGCAGCAGCGACGAACCCTCTGCCCTCAACACCGACGACGACTCCTTCACTGCAGCACCAGGGGTGTCCACAACGCTGCGGTTGTCCTTGCCCCCAGCGTCTCCAAGCCACAGCAGCATCGAAGAGTCCCGGTATATGTGAATGATTTGGTCACGTGTGCTGTGATTAAGGAAGGAATTGTAGTATTTCGAGTAATGGTGCTGCTGTTTCACTGAATAGCTCGGTTGTGCAAACTCAATATTTTTTCCTTTTGGAAATGAGAGATTTTACCCTTTCCAATTTTCACCAAACGGATGCGTTTGAGCAGTTTCAATGTCTGGAACTTTGGATTAAGAATTGGTGGAATTGAGCAGTTTCAATGTCTGGAACTTTGGATTAAGAATTGGTGGAATACCAGCCAATCCGACACTCTCTTAACTGATATTCAGGAGAAAAGAAGTAGTACTTTGTGTTTTTCTTTTTTTGATTAAAAGAGGGGCGATTTCATTAACAAAACCAACGACATAAGTAGTACTTCCTCCGTTCCGAATTACTTGTCGCACGTATGGATGTATCTAGATGTATTTTAGTTCTAGATACATCCATTACAGCGACGAGTAATTTGAAACGGAGGGATTAGTTCACAGAAGGAAGGCTGGGATGTGGAGGACCTGCACAACAAAGAAGCCACGTGTCAAGCATCCCAAGAAACGCGCAACGCGTAAAGACAAGCTAGCTAAAATCCATGCCGTTCCTCAACCCAAACACAAGGGAGATAAAAAAAACGCAACACAATGGCGTCACCGACGAACAAACAAGGGAAGGCACGGACGACAGAGACAAGAGATCAAGCACAAGAAAAAGGAGAAGGGGACCCAAACCTTGTCACACACCGACGACCGACTCGCCCGGGCCCTCCAACCGGAGACACGCTGGCTACCCGGGACCGTGCCGCCGCGGCTCCGGCGGCTAGCCCTCTTGATCCAGCCAGCTGACCATCTCTACCCGTCTGGCCATCTGTGATATCCTACGGTGAGTCTCTGATCTTGATCGTGCATGATGCGTGTATGATTAGTGCACGGTTGAGATCAGGGGCGTCACAAGTTGGTATCAGAACCAGGTTTCCGGTCCTGTGGACCTGTGAGTAAGGCTGGATTACGAATAAGGAGGGTAGTGGCATCTTGTGCTATCACGATACAAGGTTTGTCAGAGAACAACTTTTGTCAGCTATGTTGGCAACAACGTCGGTACCAAGGGCGGGGACGAAAAGAACTAGTTTCCTGCTCGTTAAGACAAGGCAGACCGATAGACAAAGTTTTCGTCCACCGGTGGTTATCGAAATGTCATCAACAATAGTAACAGGCTTTTGCTGATAGAGTTATACACCGAGGTGTTTACACAAGCAGGGAATTATCACTGCTTAGATCATATAAATTATTTTGAAAGGTTAAATAAACCAATGGAAAGGAAAATGCGATCACTCACATGTGTCGGGTGAATATCCTTCCCAAGGACATGCAAATCATGATATACATGAGATGACATCAAGCATTTAACCATTTAGATAAAAGCGACGTCGAGGATCATGATGTTTACCCATACAACGGTGCTTTATGTTGCAATTGTTTGCCGTGTATTTATTGTTTCTTCCCCCTCCTTCTTCTCCGGTTGACCCCGAGACCACCGACGACGACCCTGAGTTCGACTACACCCCTGTCGACCAGCTTCCTCTTGAAGAGCTTCCAGGCAAGCAAAACTAAATTGAATGGGCGACGCACATTCTCAAACTAAATTGAATGCCTATGCGTGCGGGCACGATAAACTGATGCTAAATTAATATCAGATGTCAACTTTGTTCACATGGTATGGCCAGTTAGGGAGTCGTGTGGTTGGTGAACTTTCTAAAACTAAATTGTATGCCTAGACTCGCGAGTACGATGACTGACTCTAAATTAATACTCCCTCCGTTCGGAATTACTTGTCACAAAAATGGATGTATCTACAACTAAAATACATCTAGATACATTCATTTCTTGAACGAGTAATTCTGAATGAAGGGAGTATATGTCAATATTGTTCACATGCTGCGGCCAGCTAGGGAATCGCGTGGGTGGTGCACATTCTTGAGCTAAATTATATGCCTAAGTGTGCGTGCATGACAACTAACTATAAATTAGTACTCCCTCTGTCCCAAAATATAAGAACGTTTTTAACATTATTATGGGACGGAGAGGGAGTACATGTAAACTTTGTTCACAACAACTTATCTAGGAGCGTGAGCAAGAGGACAAGCGATCCGTCGTCGGTGAGGATGGTCTCTTTAAAGACGGTGTATTTCAGGACGAATAGGAGAAAGCAGCGATGGAGATGAAAGAAAGGTAATTGGGAGTTATGTAGTTGGTTGTTACACAATGCAGTACCTTTATTGTGAAGATAATAATAATGATAATGTTGTGCAGGAGTAGTAATAAGAGAAGTTTGCTTTGAGATGAAGGAAGCAAGTGAGTTATCCTTTATTCATGTATTTAGTTAGTTAGTTACTCCTGGTAGCTAATAAGTGCTTACTCTTTGGACTTTGGTGGTGTATGTATCCAAATAGTAGGAATGGTAGCCGAGATTCAGATCTGACAGCCATCACTCACTGCCACTCACTCACCGTATTAGAGCAACTCTAGCAGACCCTGCATAAATTTGATCCGCAAAACGCGTTTGCGGTTTCACGAAGATCGCGTTTGCGGCTCGAAAACTAGCGCGCCCGAACAGACCCGTATCTAAACCTACGTAATTTGAAAAAACACTTTCGCGGGAGAAATTGCACAAACATAGTTCAGCACATACTACATAGTTCATCACATGATCAGCAAACTACAAGCATAGTTATACTACATACTAAGTTAAACTAGTATTAGAGGGGTCGGATCTGACGGCAGCGAGGTCACGGCAAAATGGACGACGCCGTGGAGGAGCCGGACGCTCAACCCTCCTCGCCGGAGCTGCACAGGTCGACGTACACAGCCGCCTGCTCCGCGCGGATGCGGCGCCACTCCTCGGCCTTTTCCTTGGCGGTGAGGTTGGCGGCGACCGCCTCCCGCCACTGGAGGGCTTCGAGCTCCTCGGCGTGGCGCTGGCGCTCCGCCTCCTCGCGCACGCTCCGCTCGGCGATGGCGGCCGCAACGGCGTCGACGTCGACGATGTAGTCTTCCGGCCCGATGACTCCGCGGCAGCCGAGCGGAGCGGGCTCCTCCTTCACGGGGACGAAGGCGAACGCGTCCGGCTCCTCCGGCTCCTCCTCATCCTCCGACCACTCCCTCTTCATGGGAAGAAGGCCCGCGCCGGAGGAGGAAGAGCTCCTGGCGTACAAAAAACTCGCGGAGGAGAAGGACGCGCGCCGGCGGTTGTACTCCTCCGTCTCGTTCCGCCGGAAGCTCGCCGGTGGCGACATGCCGCGGTTGGTCCACCTCCGGGCCCCACGCTTCAGCGCGCCGTCGGATCGGACGCGCCGCTCGCGCTCCGGGTCCCTTCCGCCGCCGGATCTGCTGCTGGAGCCGCGTCCGGAGCTCCACATTCGGCCCCACATGGCGGCTGGAGGCGGGTCGGGTGGTCGCCGGCGGCGAGAAATGCAGAGAGGGGGAAGGGGAATCGCGGGGCTCGGCGGCGACGAGGGATAGGGTTTGGACCCGCAAACGAGTCGCGGAACGGCAGTTATAGCGGTCGGGGCGTGCGGTTTGCGGGCCGGGCGAGTATGCGGGCTCTGTTCTGGCCGGAAAAATGAGCCGAGCCCGCATATTTGCCGGAATTTTGCGGGTTTGCGATTTATGCGGGTCTGCTAGAGTTGCTCTTAGACTCTCACCCTGCTCTACTCCACCAGTAGTATGAGTATTTCATCAGGGAGCCAGCTGGTGTCTCTTGCTTGTTTTCTCATTCATTTTTTTGTCTAAAAGTATAGAAATGTGTCCTTTCGATCTTCTTCTTTGCAACGAAAAACAATGTAATCCATGGCTAATTGATGAAATGCTGGATGTCGGTTCCTTGATAAAATAAACCTGGCTGTTAGCAGCCCCTGTATGTAACATATGTGCTCGTCCGTTTATGCGATTCTTTTTAATTATATTTGGGTTGCTTTATGCTTCAGATGAGCGTTTATAATATATGATGATGACGAAACATTATGTTAGAAGATGACATAGCACAGCATGTGTAATTCGGATTTGATCGCCACATGCAAGCGGCCATGGACGGATCCATGGAGGGAGAAGTATCCAGCCGGCGACGACGCTCAAGACAAGGACATGGATTAGATGGATATCAAATGGACGGACGAACTTCAATTGTCTGAACATCGTGGATGGGTGGATGTTAGCTAGAATTACAATTTTTCTAGTACGTGGTGGTACAAATTAAGTAGTAGTAGTACTAGTGGTAAAATTAAGAAATGCCACCACCTTCAGCATATTAAAAATAAAAGGCAGCACAGATCAAAGCCAGACAGCGATGTGAATCTTCATATGACGGACTTGGGTTGGGGGCACGACACTGCACTGCAATGGTGGTTTGATTTTTCAACCTGAAATGGAGAAGAAGGGCGGCTCGTGGTCTGCTGCTTTACAACTGCTTGACTTGTTGTCATGTGGGCCGGTGTGGCACGTGTTTGATTATTTGGCACAAAGGAGGAGTCTCCATCGCAGCTTGGCCATACACGCTACATATTCAAGTACGTTCCACGCAAAAAACTTACGCAGGATGAAATATGGTGGCTTCGAATTTTGCTTCTCTCCTCTTTAATTTGTCTATACAAACATACCGTTCGGATCCTTTTCGCAATGGAAAACAACAATTTTTAAGCTATATTAGTTTGAGAAACGATCTTATATTCAAGGACAGAGGGGTTAGTAAAAAGAATTAGCTAAATTAAACATGATCATGAAATGGGTAACAAAATGTAAAATATAAAGATGAGGTAGTAGCAGCACATGTGTGTAGTTGGGATTTAATCGCCACACCCACACCCACACCCTTGGAACAATCGAACGATGGATCCGACGACGACGATGTGTGGTGTCTCTATGACAGGGACGGGTTAAGATCCTCTATAGTATTGTACGGTGTTGTAACGCCAATGACACATGGGTTTGGATTCATACAACAACCGTATTGCACAATACGTTACTGCAGAGCATCCCAACCCGACTGATAGGGACACAGATATGGATTGATACCAAATGGACGGCTCAATTGTTTGTACCAAATGGATGGGTGGGTTGGATGGATGGGGCTTATTTTTCTTGTACGTGGTACTCTCACAACTACTAGTGGTAAATTTAAGAAATGCCACCACCACCATAAAAAGAGATCAAGGCAGACAGCGATGTGGATCTTTTGGGTTGCCTGTTTTTTCAACCTCTCCCTTCACTTTGCGCTTGACTTGTTGTGTTGTGGCACGTGTTTGCTTACTTACCGGGGACAAAGCCGAGCTACAGTCTTCAGTCCCCATCGCCGCTTTGCAATATATACACGGTAGACGGTACATGTTGCACCACATGTCACTCTCACTTGTGGAAAGTCTTGTCCATGCCACATGCACGAGGATGTGGCTCTCAAGTTTGAATCTTCAATCTAGTACTGGTGCTCCGATTCCCCTCATCCTAGGATGGGGTGCAGGACACACACTTTTTTCTTTCCTTTTTATTCCCGGACGCAAATTTTTCGACGAAAGTTATGTTGCAAAGATTAGTTGCACTTCTTATTTGGGTTGGATATAAGAGGTGCCGGTTAGCCCGGGCGTTTGATGCCCTTTTGAGGTGTCCGTCTTGATTGAAAAAACATGACCGGTCAGTGACCGGCGGGCCGTCCGGGCGTATGAGGCTGGTTTGAGGTGTCCGGCTGCAAATGCTCTAATTGTCAGTATGTGAGACATTCCTGTCGACTGCGAGCCGCCTGTGATGACTTCGTAAAATCTCAAGATGCTATGCTAGCTCAATCTCTCGGAGGTGCTCGTAGAGGTAGGGTGTGTGTACGTGCATTCATAGGGATGAGTGTCTCATGTATGTGAGCGACTTCGATGGTACTAGGTTCAAAAAATATGCAAGTACGTGACAATGGGGGTATACATATTTTAGTGCTTCAACATCATTTGTGTCCGACCTATACGTCCACCGTATTCTAGATTTTGATACGATTTGATTTGATTTTAGCATGGATAGAGGAAGACGAGGAAATTTTAGATTTATTTGAGGCTTTGATACCATCTGATTTGATTGAGTATGCATGGGTAGGGAAGCACATGAATTTTTTTGATTTAGTTGAGGTTTTGGTCATATTTGATTTGATTTGGTTTGGTCATATATACCTGTTACAAACGTTGGACGTTTTAGTAACATGATTAATTGATGTGCCTGTCGCGACTCTGGGGCAATTACGGCTTCGTTGCCTCCTGTTGGCGCCACCGCGAGGTCTCCTATGGCCTTAGGGCGTTTGGAGGGCTCCTGCTCCGCTTTTAGGTGTCTTTTATATTTATTTAGGGTTTGTTTTGAGCAAGGAGGAGGCGGCGACGGCTCACCGAAGATTAAATAAGGTTCTCTCCATCCAACCCTTGTTCGTACAGTTTGTCTAGTATCATTGGAGGATGTGTGAAGGTGTGTCTCAGGTGGACCTATTAGACTCAATCAGCGATTGTCTTTGATGGATCTATTTGGATCTAGTCTTCGTTCGTCTACATTCGTGTGTCTACAAGTTATATGCACCTGATTGTGTACTACGATTCTTTTCGTCGGCGCGGTTGTTGCTCTCGTGCGCTGGTGCTGTGAGACCTTACAACAACCGCTCTCTGGTCGTCCACTACGATAAGATTTGTTCGGGTCAGGTGAGGAAGAGGTCATGACATAGGCGCGCCTTCGATTCGCTCCAATGCTCGTTAGTGGTCCGTGCACCTGATTGTAATTTTTGTTATTCCTAGTGTTCCTCATGCTGCTATGAAAAATGATGAAAGATTTTTCCTAAAGAAAAATGGAAAGGCATGTAGCATAATTCACTGATGTGTTGGAGGATGCTGGTGTTATGCATGTGACCTCTTGGTTGCACCATACACGTACACTACGATTCCGTTTTGTTTATACGTACATAGTACAAGAAGGATAATACCCTCCCTCCCGGCCGTATCTTTGCCATCCTCACTCAGATTATTATGCCAAGACCAAGAGCCTGGGAGGAATCCAGTCCCCAAGATTCCTCGTCCCCTTCCCCTTCCCCTCCGCCTCCGGCCGGCCACGCCCACCAACACAAGACAAGCTCGGCAAAAGATCCAATTTCGCCGCCGCCGCCGCATCCACCCCCAATTCCTCGTCCCCGCACCCCGACCACACCCCATACCGGCCTCCCTACTAACTAGCGAGTAGGGACGGACGGCCCGAGCAACCA
This sequence comes from Aegilops tauschii subsp. strangulata, assembly GCF_002575655.3. Lineage (NCBI taxonomy): Eukaryota > Viridiplantae > Streptophyta > Magnoliopsida > Poales > Poaceae > Aegilops > Aegilops tauschii. The sequence continues at coordinate 931,455 of NC_053038.3, forward strand.
ACCGAACCAGCCCAAAGATTTGATTTTCGATTTTCGATTCCATCTCTCGCCAAGAGAGACAGCGAGAGGGATGGGGATCCCGAGCCCGAGCGACGAGGTGGTCCAAATCGTGCACGGGGACAGCGCCGGCGACCCCACCGTGGTCACCGTGAGCTGCCCCGACAAGACCGGCCTGGGCTGCGACCTCTGCCGCCTCGTCCTCCTCTTCGGCCTCAACGTCCTCAAGGGCGACATGAGCACCGACGGCCGCTGGTGCTACATCGTGCTCTGGGTCGCCGCCTCGCGCCGGGGCCGGCCCCCCGTCGCCTGGGACCTCCTCAAGGAGCGCCTCGTCGACCTCTGCCCCGTCCCCGCGCCCTTCGGAGTCGACAGCGCCTACCTCGCCGCCGCCGGCCTCCAGGAGCCCGCCGGAGAGCCCCAGGTGTTCCTGCTCAAGTTCTGCTGCTACGACCGGATGGGCCTCCTGCACGGTAATACTAGATTTCTTCCGTTAACCACCTCTCCTATCGTGTCTGCTTCTGATTATTACTGTAGATGCTGTGTGTGTTTGTCAACAAAGTGCCTAATTGGTTAACTCAATTTCCGCGCAGCTTCTTTCTAGGTACTGCTTGATCCATGCTGTCCATGTCGATGCCGTTTTACAAGAATTACTAGTATTTTGTTTGGAACTAGTGTATGATATTACTGACTGACTGACTGAAGAAAACATGTGTTTTCTTCGCTGATCGGACAGCCGAGCCCTCCGGATTACATTGACTGTTGACTGACTTTCTTCTATGGTTTCTTGTGAGACTATCATTCATTAGTCTCCTGGTAGACCGCTCACATACGCAACCGGAGGAATTCACATGTTTATCTGCTGCGATATAATCGATGCGTATTCTTGTCAGTCAACTAATATTGTTTGGCACCTCAATTCTTGTGACCCTGGTATTTCCTAGTATATGATAATTGTAAGAATTTAGGATGTGTAGTCCTCACTTGGAGGTCTTAATGGACATGTTGTAGAAATGTTTTTCTAGTGCAAGAGCATGACAGGATTCAGAATGTGTAACAAAGAAATGTCTAATCCAGACCTGCCTGCTGGGAATTATGTCTTTTGCAGACGTGACATGCGTGCTGTGCGAAATGGAGCTTACGATTAGGAGGGTCAAGGTCTCCACCACGCCCGACGGCAGAGTCATGGACCTTTTCTTCATCACCGATGCTAGGTCCGTTTCTTATCTCCTCTTATATGTGCCTCATATAGGCCCTTTTGTTTATAATTTTCCTAGCGATATTATGATGTGAGCATATGGTCCATTTCTTATCTCCTCATACATTATTTTCGATGCCCCCCATAGGTTATTTTGTTTGTCAATCCCATAAGAAAGTATTGTTCCAACCTTTTCTTTATTGACTTTTTGCAACCTGCTGGTTGAACAGTGTTCATTTTTCTCAAGGGATATCGTATTGTCTTGGGATATGCATAATTAACCTTCTTGCGATATTATCATGAGAGCATATGATCCTCTATAACTCGTTAATTGCTCTGAGCAGTATGAAGTTGTTCAGTCATGTTTTCTATCATAGTTTATTAGGTAATCTTCAGCTCTGTAGTTTATGTTTACTAAGGTCCATCATTTGAAATACAGAATCTACATGGCTTATGTTTAGTAACTAAGGTCCATCATTTCAAATATAAGTATGACATACCTTTGTGAAGGTAGTAGATGAACGGATACCTCGTGCAATGATTTCAGGGAACTTCTACACACAAAGAGCAGGAGGGAAGAGGCCTACGAAAAGCTGCAGAGCGTCTTAGGTGACTCGGTGACGAGTTGTGAAATAGAATCCGCGACGGAGGACATGTCTTCTTGCCTCCAAGCTTCAGCGTTGTTGTCGCCTCTTGTCCTGGAGCAGATGTTCAGCGAGGTTGATGTCATTGAGGAGCAGTCGAGCCGCTCGAGGTCTGACAGTAGACTGTCGGTCACAATGGACAACTCCCTCAGCCCCGCGCATACCCTGATTCAGATCCAGTGCGGCGACCACAAGGGCCTCCTGTACGACATCATGAGAACAGTCAAGGACTGCAACATCCAGGTAATTCAGTATATAGAAGTACATTTTTGTTTTATTTCTTTGGGAGATGTATTCAGACTAGTTTGCTGTCAGATTTCGTATGGTCGGTTCTACGCGGGCCAGAAGGGCCGGTGCGAGGTGGACCTTTTCGCGGTGCAGTCGGACGGGAAAAAGATACTTGACCAGCAGAAACAGAGGACGATGTGCTCTCGGCTGAGGACGGAGCTGCTGCGGCCGCTCCGCGTGGCGCTGGTGAACCGGGGCCCCGACGCGGAGCTGCTGGTGGCGAACCCGGTGGAGGTGTCCGGGAAGGGCAGACCGCTGGTGTTCTACGACATCACGCTCGCGCTCAAGAACCTCCATAGACGAGTCTTCTTGGTAATGAAATCGTGTGTCCACCATGTTCATTCCTATCTGACAACTACACACCTCGCTCTTATCGATCAGTTGTTCATAGACATAACCAAACATTTCTTTGATGAATGGTCTGTAGGCCGAGATTGGAAGGCATGTGGTGGATGATAGAGAGTGGGAGGTGTACAGGGTGCACCTGGGGGAGGACGACCACGAGCTCTCGTGCTCGGTGCGGAGCAAGATCGTCGACGGCGTCACCAACATGCTCATGGGCTGGGACTGACTGACCGACTGGTCTCACCATGCCTCTTCCTTGACATTCAGTCTTGTTGCAAAAGACAGAGACCGGCTTCATTTGTTTGTTTTGTGTAAGTAGGTGCCATCGACTCGTTGTACATAGGGAGGGATGTTGATGGCTGCTGCTGCTGATGTAAATTAAGTGGTTTCAGGTTGCTGTTCACTGGATAGTTAGGTCACTCTGCATCAGTCTGAAATACTACGAAGAAGTCATACTTGCCTTGTGTTGTTGCTAGGCAATGAAATGATGATACATTGATAGACCAGTGTTGTTGGGTCTGAGGTATGTAGTGTATCTTTGCCCAGCTCAGCTGGTGCACTAGTATTAGCTAGTGATTAGCACAGTAGGGCAAGTTAAGCAAGTGGTTCCGACAATACTATTAATAGTTGGCAATGCTTGCTGATTTTCTTATTTTATTTTATTTTATGAAAGGGGTCACATTGCTCTCTTTTTCATTACGAAAATGGAGTCATATACCATCTATACAAACTTGACAGTTTTGTGATGCAAGAATTTTAGTTTCAAAAAATTTCCACGGAGCCCTTTATTTTGAATAATTCAAATTCATAAATTTTAGTTTCAAAAAATTCTGAAAAAATACACATGTACGCAAGGATGTAAAGTGTATGCGTGTGTATGCGTGAAAGATTTCAGGATGAAATACCTTGAATTACGAGCTGTACAAAATAAACAAAATCATGGACTTTATAGATGAACAGTACATATGCTAAAAGGCTCCAGATTTTGTCTTTTTTGTGTAGCTCACATTTTAATGCATTTCGACCTGAAAATTTGCACATATGTACATTATGTATCTAGGTATATATGTATTTATTTTTAGAATTTTTGGAAACTGAAAAATTTGAATTTTAAAGTGTTCAAATAAAGGCATCCATGGAGTTGGTCTCCGTTTGGTATTTTCGAACCACTAAGCACTATATACAAAGACATAGCAGCCAATAGACTACACTAAGCTGACATAGAACCCCTCGCTCGCCCAGGCGCGACTCTGGGATGGCCAATGCGGGGGCGGGGTACCCTGTTTTTTTATTTCTGATTCCATATTTTCTGTTTCTTTTCTTCATTAAAAAATGATCAGGAATTCAAATAAAATTGAATTTCAAAATCTTCATGAATCTAAAAATGTTCGTGCGTTCGAAATATTCTCCAATTTAAAACTGTTTACAAATTTGAAAAATGTTGTGAAATTTTAAAAAAGTTCATGAATACAAACAATTCATGATTTTGAAAAATGTTCCCAGATTTTAAAAATGTTCGCAAATATTCATGGTTTTCAAAAGGTTGCAAAATTCAAAAAAATTGTCATCTTAAAAAAATTGTGAATTGTAAAAATGTTAAATATATTCATATTTTCAAAAACAATATTTGATGAACATTTTTTAACTCAATGAACAAAAATGGCCGTGAAATGAAAAGGAAAATTAGAATAGAAAAAACAAAGAAGGAAAAAAAGAAAAAACAGGAAAAGGAAACGGAAATTAAAAATGAAAATAAAAAACATAAAAAAATAAGGGAAAAAAACGGAAGAAGGTCTAGGAAGGTTCTAGACCTTCCTTCCCAAATCCGAAAGTGTGATTTGCGCTACTTGGGCCGGTCAAAAACACGTAGCTAGTGGGGAGGAGAGCGTGTTTGGTTGTCAGTTGTTCGACCTATGCAGGGAATAAGATTCCCCCACCTATTAACTCTTATGTAAACATCACGCGCCACTTGGGCCATCCCCCCCCCCCCCCCCCCCCCCCCCCACATTTCCAAACTTACGGAACACCAAACCAAAAACTTGAATAGTGAAGTGCACACAATTCAAATGCATAACAAATTTGACATTCTCAAACTTAAACCATTCATATTCAACCACAACATATGCTCCAAATGAACTAAAAATTCAAACGAACATGATTAAAGCACATAAATCAAGTGCTATGAAGGCACCACTGATGCTCCATTAAGATCTTCCTATAAAGAAATCAGGTTCCGCGGTGACCACGATGGCTGGCTTGGGGTCGACCTTCCTATAACATCTCTGCAGTCGATCGGTCCGATTCCGAAAAGAAATCAAGTTTCGCGGCGACCACGATGGCTGGCTTGGGGTCGACCTTCCTACAACATCTTTGCAGTCGGTCGGTCCGATTCCGGAAAGAAACAGAGTTCGGCGGTGATCGCAATGGCTGGCTTGGGGTTGACCTTCCTACGACATCTCTGTAGTCAATCGGTGCGATTCCGGAAAGAAATCAGGTTCCATGGCGACCGCGATGGATGGCTTGGGGTCGACCTTCCTACGACATCTCTGTGGTCGATCGGTGCGATACCGGAAATAAATCAGGTTACACGGCGACCGCGATGGCTGGCTTGGGGTCGACCTTCCTACGACATCTCTGCAGTCGATCGGTCCGATTCCGGAAAGAAATCAGGTTCCGCGGCGACCGCGATGGCTGGCTTGGGTTCCGCGGCAACCGCGTTGGCTGGCTTGGGGTCGACCTTCCTACGACATCTCTGTAGTCGATCGGTCCGATTCCGGAAAGAAATCAGGTTCCGCGGCGACCGCGATGGCTGGCTTGGGGTCGACCTTCCTATAACATCTCTGCAGTCGATCGGTCCGATCCCGAAAAGAAACCGAGTTCCGCGGCGACTACGATGGCTGGCTTGGGGTCGACCTTCCTACGACATCTCTACAGTCGGTCGGTCCGATTTCCGGAAAGAATCTGAGATCACCTGCTTCGCCTCCACAAGCTCAGGGTACTGACGACGGAGGTCCGCCATGTACTTCTCGGCGCCGGCCTCCGCCTCGAGGCGCTCCCTCGCCTCCTGCCCCCCTCCCCCGAGCCATGGCCGCATTCACCACTCCGTGCGACGGCGGGACGAGGTTGACGGGAGCCGTCCCTTCCTGGAAGTTTAGGCGCCGCCGCGCCGTGGAACCGGACTTGCCACCGGTCGTATTCGAGCGTGGCGAGCTCCGCTATGTGGATGGACGAACCACTTTTTGGTGTGGGTCTCGTGGTCTGTTATCTCTACCACCCACATCCCCATGACCGTTTGCGGACGCCGAGGTATTTCTGCCGCGGCGGAGGAGGATCGGGGAAGTTGGAGATGCGGTTGGCGGGGGCCGCATAAGTGGGGCGGCGGCGGGTTGAGGAGGACCCGCTTGAAGAGGCGCGGCGGCCATGGGGTCCGGCCATTGGAAGGAGGGGGCGGGGGGTGGTGTCACCGGCTACAGGGACGGGGGAGGATAAGAGGAAATGAGGCGGAGAGACGAGTGGCGATTTTTTAGTTGGTCGCCGAGCTGTGGAGTAAATATAGAGGGCGGGAGGTGCGACCGAGGATTATTTTTCCTCTACTAATGATTATTGTGGATCGGCTAGGTACCGATTTTAGAAATAAAACCGGATGTTTACTCTCTGACTGGTTGCACACGTGTAACGCTGGAGAGATTGTGTCCATTTAAAATTGAAAGAGTCGCTGGATGTCTCTTGCCATCAAAACGCAGGGACCTGAAAAGTGGAGCAGAGAGCACCCACAAAAACACTGTGACATGCAGGTGCATACGGAGAGTTTACCACGTCGCCGGTACGGTGTTCCCTACGCCGCGTGTCCGTCCGGTCAAAACTATGCTCGTTCCTGCATGCAGTGCAGTGCAGCTCGGTGTCTCGTCCTCAAGACAGGCCCCAAGGCAGCAGCCGCTCGCTTTCGCTGTGGTAGTTATTCTGGAAAACCAAGAAAATATAGAAAAAATAAAAATAAAAATGAGATGAGCCTAATTACTAAGTCTCAGTCGATGCTATAATCTTGTTACATTGAGATTCGTGCAAAATTTTCTTTTCTCTTTTGCATGTTAGTTATATTACTTGACTTAGACTGGGTTAAATCTCAGTCGACTGAGATCTAGCCACGTCCAAATCAAAATTAATTCACCCCACTCAAAGATTTGAATTGCTCCCCCGTGCTGCTCTTGTTGAAGGCAAGTTCCAGAAAGAGGCCACCGTGCATGCCATGCAACGCAATGCAGCTGGGAGCGGCCACACACAGAGCCCAAGGTGGTGGAAAACCCTATGCTCACTGTACTCTAGTAACAGTTTCTTACCGCCTCCCTCCGCGTGTTACCACGTCGCCGGTCTCATGCCTGCCGCGTGTCCGACCACCCTACACGTGCCCCTCCCGCCTTCCTCCATAAGTACACGAGCTGCCAGGCTCACTTCGTCCAACACACTTGTGCAACCCACTTCACCTCACTCTCAGTCCCAGTACACTCCACAGTCCACACTAGCAAAGCGGTAGGAAGAGTAGCCATGGCTCCGAAGCGCCGCGGCAGCAAGGTGGTGAGCTCCGTCGTCAAGACCAAGGTGGTGGAGGAGACCGTGGAGGTCGCCACCACCATCCTCCCCGCCTCCCAGTCCCAGCCCGACTCCGCCGACCTGCAGCCGGAGGTCGTCGACGTCTCCCGCTCCCGCGACGTGCACGTCGAGGTCGTCACCACCCCGGATGCCCAGCCCACCGCCGGCGCCAAGAAGCAGCCCGCCTCCAAGAGGGGCGCCGCCAACGCCAAGTCGCCGGCCGCGCCGCTGGTGGTGGTGCCGGTCTCGCCGGAAGAGGAGCAGCAGCGCAAGAAAGGCGGCAGCAAGACGCCGGCGTCGCTGCAGAGCCAGGAGACGCAGGAGGAGCCCTACGCGTACCAGGGCGACGAGACCACCAAGAAGAGGCCGCAGGAGGAGCAGGACGGCGCTGAGCCTAACAAGCCGGAGGGCCCCGAGACGCCGACGCAGAAGAGGTCCAGGGGCGAGGGCAAGGCCAAGACGCGCAAGGCGGAGGCCGCAGCAAGGAAGAAGCTGTCCGCGGCGGCGGGGAAGAAGGGCGGGCGGCGTCGGCGTCGGCTGGGAGGGAACACGGTGGACATGGGGTACAAGGCGTACGTGTACCGGGTGCTGAAGCAGGTGCACCCGGACCTGGGCGCGTCGGGGAAGACGATGCAGGCGCTGGACATGATGATGGCGGACATGTTCGAGCGGCTGGCCACGGAGGCGTCGCGGCTGACGCAGTACGCGGGGCGCGCCACGCTCACCTCCCGCGACGTGCAGAACGCGGTGCGCCTGGTGCTCCCCGGCGAGCTCGCCAAGCACGCCATCTCCGAGGGCACCAAGGCCGTCACCATGTACACGTCCTCCTGAAGTGTACATGCACGTCAGAAGCAGGGCTTGCAGCAGGGTGCATTGTTCTACTAGTAGTTAGTTTAAGTTTAGTCTTGTGTCTCCGTGGCAGGCATGCATGCATGCGTGGTTTAGTCCGGACTTACTTTTGGTGGTGGTGCCGGTCTCCATGGAGGTCCGATTTGCAATGCAGTAAAAGTAGTTTCAAGTTGGTGCCTGATGATGTACCTAGTGTAGTTGGTTGGACAATTAGCGCCTAGAGCTAATGGTGTCTTGTGCTTCGTGTGGTTTTTTTTTTGTTGTTGCGGAAATTGTGCTTCGTGTGGTTGATGCACTAGTAGTTTGTTGCAAGTTAAATTTAGCTGCCGGTTTACATTTCCATCAAATCAAATGGTTGTATATATATGTGTTCTAGCAGATGAGTCCTTAATCAGTTTATGTGAGTGTGGCTACCAACAGTATTTTTAGAATAAACTTAAGACTTACTTTTGCACTGGTATATAATTTTTTGCACTGGCTATTCAACCTTGTTGATTCGCTCAGCTTTATTGTCAGTAGCTCAGCTTTGGTTATTGAAGGAATATGGGACCCAGCTACACTTAGAGTCCATTGCATGTCGTGAAGCAATTGACCTCGCTGAAGATCCTGATCTTCAACGTTTTGTCGTGAAGCAAGTTATTGGGGACATTGCCAAAGGAATTCAGGGGTCTTACCGAGTTATTGTTAGTGAAGTCAAGGCGAGAGCAGCACATTTCTCCTATAATTTTATTTTCCAAAGTCGTCTAGTTAATTTAGAAGCTCACAAGTTAGCTAAATTTAAGTAATAAACTGGCTTTATCCTCAAAAAAGAAAAAAAAAAGAGTTCAAGGCCCAAGTGGAAGAGAAGAAGCAAGCGATACAGAGAGAATAGCTATATAAGGAAGCAGAGGAAGAGGCTATATGAGGAAGCAGAGGAATAGCCATAAGGCCCATAACGTCTCCCGAGGGGTTCCGGTAACCTCCCGGTACTCCGGAAAAATGCCCGAACCACTCGGAACTTTTCCGATGTCGGTATCTCAATACCTAGTTCAATCTCGTTACCAGCAAGTCTATTTACTCGTTCCGTAATACATCATCCCGCAACTAACTCATTAGTTACAATGCTTGCAAGGCTTATAGTGATGTGCATTACCGAGTGGGCCCAGAGATACCTCTCCGACAATTCGGAGTGACAAATCCTAATCTCGAAATACGCCAACCCAACAAGTACCTTCGGAGACACCTGTAGAGCACCTTTATAATCACCCAGTTACGTTGTGATGTTTGGTAGCACACAAAGTGTTCCTCCGGTAAACGGGAATTGCATAATCTCATAGTCATAGGAACATGTATAAGTCATGAAGAAAGCAATAGCAACATACTAAACGATCAAGTGCTAAGCTAACGGAATGGGTCAAGTCAATCACATCATTCTCCTAGTAATCAAATGACAACTCATGTCTATTATTCATGCTAAATGTTTATTATTCATGCTAAATGTTTATTATTCATGCTAGAATTATATTAACCGGAAACTTAGTACATGTGTGAATACATAGACAAACAGAGTGTCCCTAGTATGCCTCTACTTACTAGCTCGTTAATCAAAGATGGTTAAGTTTCCTAGCCATGGACTGTGTTGTCATTTGATGAACGGGATCACATCATTAGAATGATGTGATGGACAAGACCCATCCGTTAGCTTAGCACTATGATCGTTTAGTTTATTGCTATTGCTTTCTTCATGACTTATACATGTTCCTATGACTATGAGATTACGCGACTCCCGAATACCGGAGGAACACTTAGTGTGCTATCAAACGTCACAACGTAACTGGGTGATTATAGAGATGCTCTACAGGTGTCTCCGATGGTGTTTGTTGAGTTGGCATAGATTGAGATTAGGATTTGTCACTCCGTGTATCAAGAGGTATCTATGGGCCCTCTCGGTAATGCACATCACTATAAGCCTTGCAAGCAATGTGACTAATGAGTTAGTTGTGGGATGATGCATTACGGAACGAGTAAAGAGACTTGCCGGTAACGAGATTGAACTAGGTATGATGATACCGACGATCGAACCTTGGGCAAGTAGCATACCGACGACAAAGGGAACAACGTATGTTGTTATGCGCTATAGAGATCTTCGTAGAATATGTAGGAGCCAATATGAGCATCCAGGTTCCGCTATTGGTTATTAATCGGAGATGTGTCTCGGTCATGTCTACATAGTTCTCCAATCCGTAGGGTCCGCACGCTTAACGTTCGATGACGATTTGTATTATGAGTTATGTGATTTGATGACCGAAGATTGCTCGGAGTCCCGAATGAGATCACGGACATGATGAGGAGTCTCGAAATGGTCGAGAGGTAAAGATTCATATATTGGAAGGTTGCATTCGGATGTGACGTTGCTGTGACGTGATGTGAAAGGTGGGCGAAAGATAGGAGTGGTGGGATGTGGTAGGATGTGAGGCGAGACTACCAACTGAGACATTAAGAATAGAGATATTAACTGGTACAGTTTTTCTCTTACACTTACCAAAATTAATCACATAGTAATGATGCTAATGTTTTTAAGAATGTTTTTGAATATTAATAATTTGTACATGACAATCATAGTGTTACCCTCACAAACATGGTTGTGCTAACTTTCTATTTGAAATCATCATCCAAAATCAAAGTTACGCTAGGTTTCTGTTGTCGCAGTTTAGTTCGAGACATTGTGTGCTAAGAAGACCACTCATTTAGTTGAACTATGTTAGATATAAGTAAAATAAAAGGACAGAGCAAGTAATCAATTTATCTCATTTATATGGATATAGTGTATTAATATATGTTCATGCCACTTCAGTATTTCTTAATATCTTTGGAGAGCTGTAGAGTGTACATGCATAACAAAAAGAGCCCGGTGTTTAATTTGTTCCCTATAGCGTATGATTTTCAACCTTAAATGAAAAATAATGGCGAATAGTGGCATAACTAAACTTAAACATATTGTATGCCTTCAAGGAATTATAGATGGGATGCTTCGACACAGATGGCTGAGAGGGGAATCCTGGTACCCCGCCTCCGGCTAATAGGTAGGTTAGGGAGTCCCCACGAGGGTGGCGCTCTTGCAAATCATCTTCGAGTTGTCTTCTGGGACTTGATTATTCTCGAGTTGTCCCTTGGGATGGAGTCATATGGAGCTCTGGCGTTAATTTCGGTTGACTCCTTGGGGTGGCGAGGTTAGCATGTCTCGTCATGTGTGCGTGAAGAGATTCGGTTGCATGTGCTTCAGATCAATTATAAGGGTTCAACAGCGACGAGTGTGTATTTGGGGTGTTGGTCCTTAGGGACACATGCATGCAGACTTTCCGATTGTCATCCATAAGGTCAGACTAGCTCCACTAGGGAGCAGCCATAGCGGCTTGATACGTCTTCGTCGTATCTATAATCTTTTATTGTTCCATGCCAATACTATACAACTTTCATATACTTTTGGCAACTTTTTATACTATTTTTGGGACTAACATATTGATCCAGTGCCCAGTGCCAGTTCCTGTTTGTTGCATGTTTTTTGTTTCGTAGAAAATCCATATCAAACGGAGTCCAAAAGGGATAAAAACTTACGGGGATTTTTTTTGAAATATATGTGATTTTTGGGAAGAAGAATCAACGCAAGACGATGCCCGAGGGGGCCATGAGGCAGGGGGCACGCCCTAGGGGGGGTGGGCGCGCTCCTGACCCTCGTGGACACCCAATAAGGCGGTTGGCGCCCTTCTTTCGCCGCAAGAAAGCCAATATCCGGATAAAAATCGTGTCCAAATTTCAGCCCAATCGGAGTTACGGATCTCCGGGAATATAAGAAACGGTGAAAGGCCAGAATATATCAAAGTGCATCATCTAATTAACTTGGCTCAAGTTACATACCACACTACAGGCCTGCCTCCAAATCGATGGATATGCTTATCATTTCAACGCTTTGTTGATCCTACAAATTATTTATGATTAATTGATATACAATGGCATTCAAATAAATAATTACTCATAATTGGTCAATTTCATTACCTCTGCTAAGCGTCTAGTGTTGGATGGCTTGGGTATGGACAAGACTGTTAAACAAGGGGCACACTTTCCGGACACAATTATTCCAGTGTAAACTATGAATTATATTTTATTTCCATGAATAGTGCTGCATATTGTCGAATATGGGCTCAAGGGGTGACGTAATTAAGGACCTGGCTTTCCTTTAGTGAAACGACTCACCACACAAAAGATATTGTCAGCAACCTATGCTTCCCTGCAACAATGTTGAATAAGTTTTGGTTTCCATAATAACCATAACATCTATAAGAAGCTTTCTACAGTATAAACTCGTGCCATAAAAAATAGAAGTTGTTGAACAGAGAGGTAGTACTCAGGATCACCATGATAAACCATTGTTTCCTGGAAATATTATGTGGAAGAACTCATTTATGCTTTTTGCTACTTCAGCAGCGCCAAAGACTTGTGCCATGGTTTGCCGCCGAGCTGGAAGATTATACCAAACTCTCCTACATAACTAGCTACTGAATTATTGAAACAAGAAGGAATTTATAGAACAAATTATGTCACTGAACATGAGACACAATCCAAGCATGGGAACTAAAACCAACACAACATACCATGTATTACTTATTATGTATTGTTCTCAAGACATTGATCATCTCAGACACAAATACACACAAATCTTTTGTTCTTCTCAAGCTTCTCACCATCCTTTTCCCTTTCATTGGCTGCTAATGAAGCTTCAAAAATTGTTTCTACCATTGGCTGCAAATGTAATCCTTCCATCAGTTCTATTGGGTTGAAAAGTGGTTTGTCTTTGTCCTCCTCACTTATCACCAGGCTTGGACACAACAAGCAATTACACTCTGCAAGATTTCTTGTCATGCATGATAAACATCACTTCCAGGCCGGCGGTGCTCACTATGTCACCAAGCTATCTTGGCGACACATCACTGTGACATGGCTTGTGCACGTTGAGCACGAACCCTTGCTCGGGTCCCATAAACACCTAATTCATTTGTATTGCAGTTATTCACTGCCTCCCTCAGAAAGTACCAGCAGATTGTGCACTGTTGAGGCCCCGGAACGACACCAGCCGCAGGGGGGAGGCAAGGTCTAGATTTCCCGGTCCCCATGTCAAAGACCATGCCTTGATCCCTACCTCTCCCACCTATCCAGTAGACACAGTTACCCTTGAGCCCTGGAACACCTTCAGCATGCATCGACACCGCATTGCTCCTCCCAACAAACACCGAGTATCCCCCCAAGTCAGCCACCGCGTCCCAGCAAGGCCTGCGCCGGGGATCATACTTGAGAACAAATATTTCATCCTCCTCTATACGGTGATGACCGCCTCCCGCCAGATGCAAAGTGACCGTACAACTAGCATTCCTCCAGATCTGGTACAGGTTGCCATTGCAGAACACCAGGTTCTTGGCACTCGTGAAAGCCGAAACAGCGACGTACAGTGGGGCGAAACTGCTCACCGAAGACAAGAGCAGTGGTTGCACGCTAGCCGGCGCGTTCAGGTCCGGTCCGGCATTGTGCATTCGAATGATGCGCCTGTTACGCGATACAAGATCCTCTGTTGATGTCTGGTCCTCGATGATGACTGGTTCCCGACGGCGGCGTTCCGGTAGGCGGAGCACATAGACATTCCCAAGCCGAGTGAGGCAGTAAACCATACCATTTTGACCATTTTGATGGTAGACGACATCGATGAGCTGGTCTCCGATGGCAAGACGGACGCGGTCAAGGACGACCCACCTCCTGGCCCCCGCAGTGACGTAGGCGAGCCTGTCGATGTCGCAGATGGTGGCGGCGGCTGTGACGCCTCCGGTTTGACCGTACACTAATCATGCACGCAAATGTGTACGATCAAGGTCAGGGACTCACGGGAAGATATCACAACACAACTCTACAACATAAATAAGTCATACAAGCATCATAATACAAGCCAGGGGCCTCGAGGGCTCGAATACAAGTGCTCGATCACAGATGAGTTAACGGAAGCAACAATATCTGAGTACAGACATAAGGTAAACAAGTTTGCCTTAAGAAGGCTAGCACAAACAGGGATACAGATCGAACGAGGCGTAGGCCTCCTGCCTGGGACCTCCTAACTACTCCTGGTCGTCGTCAGCGGCCTGCACGTAGTAGTAGGCACCTCCGGTGTCGTAGGTGTCGTCGTCGACGGTGGCGTCTGGCTCCTAGACTCCAGCATCTGGTTGCGACAACCAGATAGGAAAGAAAGGGGGAAAAGAGGGAGAGAAGCAACCGTGAGTACTCATCCAAAGTACTCGCAAGCAAGGAGCTACACTACATATGCATGGGTATATGTGTAAAGGGGCATATCAGTGGACTGAACTGCAGAATGCCAGAATAAAAGGGGGATAGCTAGTCCTATCGAAGACTACGCTTCTGGTCATCTCCATCTTGCAGCAGGTAGAAGAGAGTAGATTGAAGTCCTCCAAGTAGCATCGCGTAGTATAATCCTACCCGGCGATCCCCTCCTCGTCGCCCTCACTCAGTCGACTAGGTCGCTGACGTCAAGAAGGCTTCGGCTGATACCACGACGCCGGGATACCCATAACTACTCCCGCGTAGATGGCTAGTGCGTATAGACCAAATGGCCAGACTCAGATCAAATACCAAGATCTCGTTAAGCGTGTTAAGTATCCGCGAACGCCGACCAGGGCCAGGCCCACCTCTCACCTAGGCGGTCTCAACCTGCCCTGTCGCTCCGCCACAAAGATCCACTTGCGGGTACTCCTACGAGCCGACCCGACTTTTAGTCATCACATGTGTCATGTATGTAGTATATAAGTATATACCCGTGATCACCGCCCAGGTGATCACGGCCCGATAGTATAGCACAGCAGACGGACAAGAATGTAGGGCCACTGATGGAAATCTAGCATCCTATAGTAAGCATGTAGGATTGCAGGTAAAGGTATCAACAGTAGTAGCAAGGATAGGCTATGCATCAGGATAGGATATCGAAAAGCAGTAACATGCTACACTACTCTAATGCAAGCAGTATAGAGAAGAATAGGCGATATCTGGTGATCAAGGGGGGGGCTTGCCTGGTTGCTCTGGCAAGTAGGAGGGGTCGTCGACTCCGTAGTCGAACTGGGCAGCAGCAGTGTCGGTCTCGTAGTCTACCGGAGAGAAGAGGGGGAAGAAACAGTAAATACAATGCAAACATAAGCATGACGATGCGTGACATGACAATGAGCGGTGCTAGGTGTGCCCTAACGCGACAGTAGGTGGTACCGGCGAAAGGGGGGGAACATCCGGGAGGTATTCCCGATGTTTCGCGTTTTCGGACAGACGGACCGGAGGGGGAAAGTTGCTAGTTCGATAGGTTAGGGAGGTGTGGTGGACGAACGGACTGCGTATTCGGATTCGTCTCGTCGTTCTGAGCAACTTTCATATAGAAAACATTTTCATCCGAGTTACGGTTTAAAAGATATGAATTTTCAAAGTTTATTTGAATCTCTGGAATTATCTATATTAAGAAAATGAATTATGACGTCAGCATGAGGCAATGCTGACGTCAGCAAGTCAACAGGTCGGCTGACCAGTCAAACCAGACAGGTGGGTCCAGTGGGACCCACATGTCAGCCTCTGTTATTCTAATATCTATTTAAACTAATCTAACAGTATAATTAGAGGGGGTGGGCCCCACATGTCAGTGAGTGATTAGTTAAAATAATTATTTTTATTTACAAAACATTTTCTTTTTCTTTTATTTTTGCGGCGGGGCCCGCATGTCAGTGACTGGGCCTGCCCAGTCAGCAGTTGACTGGGTCAACCCAGTCAACTGGGGCCCGTGGGGGCCACTGGCAGGGACACTGGGGGGTGGGGCCAGGCCAGCCTCGTCAGCGGCCGGCGCCGGAGCTACGCCGGCGACCAAACGCACGGCGGCGCGGCTCAGGAGGGGTACGGGCTTCGCGTACATGGGGTCTTCGGGGGCGTGGCTGGGCGCGTTCGACGCGGCTCGGCGTCGCGCGTCCAACGGCGGTGGTCGGAGGGGCTGGAACGGCCGGGGGCGAGTGCTTCGAGCTCGCCGGCGGCGAGGAGCTACGGGTGCCCGACGGAAACACAGCTACGGCGAGCTATCGAGAAAGCGGAGGGGCTGGGGGGCATCTACAAACGGCGGGGAGTGCAACGGGCTTAACCCCGTGACCATTTGGTCACCGGAGACCCGCCGGCGGCGAGCTCCGCGGCGCGGCGTTCGGGCGTGCGTGGGGGAGCAGCTACGGAGCGCGGGCGAGCTAGCGGAGAGGGGGAGGAGGTAGAGGAGCTCACCGCGCGGCGCAAGAAAGGCCCGTGGGTGGCTTAGTAGCAGCAGCAGTCGCCGGAGTCGAAGGAGACGGCGGCGACCCGAGGAAGAAGGCGACGGCGTTGGGGGGCGATGTAGGGGGTCCCGGCTCGAGCAGGTGGTCGGGGAGGACGGGCTCGACGCGGCGGAGCTCGGGGACACGTCGGGGAGGAGAACGGGGCTCGGTGGCCGCGTGAATGACGGTGAACGGCGGCGAGCGCGTCGGGCGTGGGGAAGAGGAGAGCGGCGCGGATCCGGGGGGGAAGAGGGAGGCGCGGGGGCCGAGAGGGAGAGCGGGGGTGAGTGGGAGAGAGGCCCGAGGAGGCGCGGGGGCTGGCGCCCTTATCCTCTCCGGCGTCGGTGCCGGCGAGGTGGTCGGGCGGCAGCGCGCCCCTGTTCCGACCCGGTCGGGGGAACAGGGAAGGGGCGAGGGAGGAGAGGTGGGCTGGGCCGGGGTCGGGGCGCGGCCCAGTTTGGGCCGGGGGGGGGGGGGTTCGGGGGTTTGGGCCGGGGGTCAGTGGGGGGGGAGGCCTGCTCCTTTTGCTTTCCTTTTTTGTTCTGTTTTGTTTTCTGTTTTCCTTTTACTTGTTTATTTCCTTTTCTGTTTTATTTCATTTAAAGTATTTTGGCATTTTATAAAAAGGAGTTTTCTCCACCATAATTGCCAGTGTATTATTTAGCACCCACAGAACATTTTTGTTTGAGTTTTTGAAAACTTTTATTTTTCACTTTAATTATATTTGAAGTTTGAACTAGGAGTTAGAAAAGGAAGGTGATTCAAATGTGATCAAGCCCTGTTTAGCAACATGATTAGCTTAATCACAGGGAGTTACTGTAGCATGATTCCCAGGGTGTTACAAATCTCCTCCACTACAAGAAATCTCGTCCTGAGATTTAGGAGGTAGAAGGAAACAGTGCGGGGTATTCTTCGCGCAGACGATCCTCTCGTTCCCAAGTGGCCTCATCTTCAGAATGGTGCGACCACTGGACTTTGAGAAACTTGATCGCCTTCTGACGTGTGCGGCGTTCAGCTTGGTCGAGAATGCGGACCGGATGCTCCTTATAGGAGAGGTCCTGCTGCAATTCGAGCACTTCATGATCCACAGCTCGGATTGGATCCTTGAAGCAACGGCGGAGCTGTGACACATGGAACACATCGTGAACGTGAGAGAGGTTCGGCGGTAGTTCCAGTTGGTATGCCACTTTTCCACGCTTTTCGAGAATAGTGAATGGGCCAATATAGCGAGGAGCTAGTTTGCCCTTGATCCCGAAGCGGTGAGCACCCTTCATAGGTGTGACTCGAAGATAGGCCTTTTCGCCAGGTTGATAGACCATGTCTTTATGATGACGGTCATACTGACTCTTCTGACGTGACTGAGCAGTCTTGAGATTCTCGCGAATAATGCGGACTTGTTCTTCGGCATCTTGGATAATATCCGGACCGAAGAGTGGACGTTCCCCAGTTTCTGACCAGTTCAGGGGGGTTCGGCACTTTCGTCCATATAACACTTCGAAGGGGGCCATCTTCAGACTAGCTTGATAGCTATTATTATAAGAGAACTCAGCATACGGGAGAGATTCCTCCCATTTCTTGCCGAAGGAAATAACACAAGCTCGAAGCATGTCTTCGAGAACTTGATTGACGCGTTCAACTTGTCCTTGCGATTGAGGATGAAATGCAGTACTGAATGACAGATGAGTTCCCATTGCTTCTTGGAAACTTGCCCAGAATCTTGAAGTGAATAAGCTGCCACGGTCTGAGCTGATAACCAATGGAATACCGTGGAGTGAAACAATCCTGGACATATAGAGCGTTGCCAACTGGCTAGCAGTGATCGTTTCTTTGACTGCCAGGAAATGTGCAACTTTGGAAAGCCGGTCAATGACGACAAGAATAGCATCATTACCTTTCTGTGATTTGGGAAATCCAGTGACGAAGTCCATCTCAACATGGTCCCATTTCCATTCAGGAATAGAGATAGGTTGCAGAGTTCCAGCAGGCCTTTGATGTTCTGCTTTGATACGACGGCAAACGTCACACTCAGCAACATAACGAGCAATGTCTTGCTTCATATTAGACCACCAGAATCTTTGTCGGATGTCTTGATACATCTTTGTACTACCAGGATGGATACACAGAGGCGTATCATGAGCTTCTTTCATAACTTCCTGTGTCATATCCAGGTTTTTCTCTGCATATGGCACCACTAGGCGGCCCTTGAAGTATAGGGTGCCATCTTCAGCAATGGTGAAGAATGAGGGCTTTCCTTCTGCGAGGTAGCGCTTAATCTTGTGGGCTTCAGAGTCATACTTCTGTAGCCTTTTGATGCTATCCACGAGATCTGGTTTAGCAACTAGGGTATTGAGGAAACCCTGGGTAACAACGTGGAGGTTCACCTTGCCAAATTCCTTAGGAGGGGGAGCGAGTGCACCCGGAGGAACAATATGGAGGTTCAGCTTCCTGAATTCTTCAACAAGTGAGGGCTGAACTTTATGAACCTGGAGGTGGTTGCAGTAAGACTTGCGGCTCAAGGCATCAGCCATTACATTAGCCTTGCCTGGCGTATAGGAAATACCCAAGTCAAAGTCTGCAACGAGCTCCATCCATCTCTGCTGACGGAGGTTCAGGTCTGGCTGAGTAAACAGATACTTCAGACTTTGGTGGTCGGTGAAGATCTCGCAACGATTACCGAGAAGGTAATGTCGCCACTGCTTCAGCGCAAGAATGACGGCAGCAAGTTCGAGGTCGTGAACTGGGTAGTTCTCTTCGTGAGGGCGCAATTGTCGAGAGGCATAGGCAATCACTTTGCGGTCTTGCATTAGGACACAGCCTAATCCTTGACGGGAAGCGTCGCAGTAAATGACGAAGTCCTTCTTAGTATCAGGTGGAGCTAGAACTGGGGCAGAAGTCAACTTGTCTTTGAGTGCCTGGAAACTTTCCTGACATTTGTCTGTCCATTGGAACTTGACGCCCTTATGTAACAGGTTAGTCAGAGGCCTGGCGATCTTGGAGAAGTTCTCGACAAATCGACGGCAATAGCTGGCGAGACCGAGAAAACTTCTGACTTGCTTAACGTTCTTGGGAGGAGTCCAATCAAGAATAGCCTGAACTCGCTCGGGGTTGACGGCAATACCATCCTTAGAGATGACATGCCCCAGATAGGTTACTTCCGGTAGCCAGAATCCACATTTAGAGAACTTGGCATATAGTTGATGTTCTCGTAGTTTTTCCAGCACAAGACGAAGATGTTCAGCATGTTCTTCTTCGTTCTTGGAAAATATCAGGATATCATCCAGATAAACCACGACGAACTTGTCGAGGTAATCCATGAATATGTAGTTCATCAGACGAGAGAAGGTGGCTGGAGCATTGGTTAAACCGAAAGACATGACGGTGTACTCGTATGAACCATAGCGAGTCACGAAGGCGGTCTTTGGGATATCCTCTTCGCGAACACGGATCTGGTGGTAGCCCAACCTCAAGTCGAGCTTAGAGAACACTGACGAACCCGCCAGTTGATCATACAGATCATTGATCCGAGGAAGAGGGTATTTATTCTGAATGGTAGCTTGGTTTATAGGACGGTAGTCTTGAACTAACCGGTTTGTCCCATCCTTCTTCTTGACAAAAAGAGAAGGTGCTCCCCAAGGAGAGCAACTTGGGCGAATGAATCCTTTGCGAAGAGACTTGTCGATTTCCTCCTTAAGCTCAAGGAGTTCATGCGGCGGCATTTTGTAGGGTCGCTTGGCTATAGGAGTGGTGCCTGGTTTCAAGTCGATGATGAATTCGACAGCTCTAGCAGGGGTAATCCCTGGAAGTTCTTCAGGGAAGACGTCGAGGAATTCACGCACGACGGGAATGTTTTCAATGCCCTCGAGTGGTGCAGCGTTCAAGGCATTCAATGCGTAAAGCCTTGCCTCGGCATTTTGCACCAGATTAGCTTGGTAAGCAACTATTTCATCTGAAGGGTGTAGCAGATGGACGGTCTTAGTGGCGCAAACTATAGAAGCAGTATGCGCTTTCAACCAATCCATACCCAAAATGAGGTCGATGTTAGACGTCTTCAGGATAATGGGAGAGGCATAGAATTCCAGCCCTTCGATTTCCACGGGGACATCGATGCCAACCAAGGAGGTCTGACACTGTCCCACGGGGGTTTTGACCAATACAGAGGTGTCCATCTCCTCACATTTAACGTCGTGCTTGTATGCAAAATCTTATGACATGAATGAACGCGATGCACCTGTATTAAATAAAACGGATGCTGGTACTGAATTTACAAGGAGTGTACCCATCACAGTAGCAGGCTGGTCTTGAGCTTCGTTGAGATCAACGTGGTTGGCATGAGCACGACCATAAGACTTAGCATTGTTGTTGCGGGGCTGATTGTTACCACGGCCAGTTGCTGGAAGGGCCAGTTGATTCTGGTTCTGGTTGCATTCTTTAGCACGGTGTCCTGGTTGTCCACACCTGAAGCACAAGCCATTATTCGGAGTGGGAACAGGAGCTTGGGATGGTGGAGCTGGAAGTGTTGACTGCCTGGACGGTGGTGGAGGCAGACGAGGGGCAGCATAGGTCTGCTTTGGGGCAGATGCATTTGGACGGTACATGCTGTTCGGGATCCATATCTTACGCTTTTGTGAGGGCGAGCCCGAAGATGAGCCCGTGTCACGGTTGCGCCTGTGAGAGCTCTGGTATTCCTGCAGACCAGTTTCGACATTGATGGCCTTGTTCACCAAGGTGGCGAAATCAGCAAAGTCATGCACTAGAAGTGCGAGCTTGATGTCAGCTTGAAGGCCATCACGGAACTTCTCCTGTCTGCGTGCATCAGTTGCAATGTCTTCTTCAGCATAGCGGGACAAGTCCAGAAACTCCCGCTGATAAGCTTCGACAGATTTGTTGCCTTGGGTGAGGTTGCGGAACTCACGCTTCTTCCGGTCCATGACTCCTTGAGGAATGAAGCGGGCACGGAAAGCAGCTTGGAAGTCTGGCCATGTGATGATTGTTCCAGCTGGCAGAGTACGCCTGTGGCTGTCCCACCATTGAGCTGCGGGTCCCTTCAGAAAGAAGGAAGCAAAGTTGACATAGCTGGCAGGGGCTACATCAGCAGACTCCAACTCATAGGTGATGTCACGAAGCCAGTCATCAGCATCCAGAGGCTGAGTTGAGCTGTGGTAGATGGTTGGGTTGAGGCGTATGAAATCTTGAAGAGTCACTTGGGCTGGCTGCTGGTTCATATTGGGGCGAGGAAACTGAGCCATCATATTTTCCATGAACTGGCGGTTCAGTTCAAACTGTTGGATCATACCAGCCATGTACTCAGGTGGTGGTGGGGCATCGCCACCACGACCACGACCACCTGACCATCCTGCTAATATATAACAGGGGTAGTTCAACATTGAGAAATTTGCAATGACAAGAATCATTCATGATGAAACATGCATAATGAAAGGGGCACGATAGCTATTACATAGTAGTCGGCATAACTTACAAAAGCGGTCATGCATAGAGTTCAGTACACAGAGTTCAGTACATAGACTAAAACATCATAGGCGGCACACAGGCTCGCGGCGAATGCAACTAATACTAAACTAAGCAGGACTACATCAGTCCCAAGAGGTACTGTGGAGGTAATCGTAGCCCGACAGCTGGTAGTGAGGCAACGGATAGCCCTCCACGTCAGCAGACTGGGGGCCGCGGATACTCAGGTGTAGAGCCCGACGCTCAGGTGGCAGAAGAGGACCAAGTGCGGGAGAGTAGCCTCCCACCTCTGGCCAACCAACACCGTGGGGCATCACGGTCCTGGATGGGTAGATCGCAGCACGCGGTACCTGTCCAGACCGGACAAAGGGGTGCAACAGCGTCAGAGCACGGTAAAGGTGCTGACGGGTGGTGTACATCTCGTGGCGAAGAGCTCGGTTAGCTCGATCCAGCCCATCAGCATGCAGAACCAGGTGCTGATGGTAGAAGGGCTCTCGGGTGACAGTGGAGTAGGCAGCAGTATAGTATCCCTCCGCACCAACATCAGAGGCGATAGCAATGTGTCTGACAGGGGAGGTGTCCAACTCCCGATACTCTCCACGAAGACGTGTCAGAGCAGCATAGGCAGCATCGTGGACAGCCATATCGATGGTCACACCAACACCATGTGCGGTGTGCAGCACAGTAGTGGAGTCGTACTCCCGAGAGTAGAGGTGGACGATGGCACGGTACTGCTCCTGGTTAAAGTCCTGGTACTCCTCGTAGACGGTGTACTCAGGGTGCCAGCGATAACCCAGATAGGTCATCATCTCAGCTAGCACCGCAGGTGATCCCGAGGCACCAATGGCCATCGTGTGGCGAACAACCTGCCTCGTGGGTTCCATCTGAAAGCAAAGACGTTTCAAAGGAGTCAAATGACAGTGTGTGAATTGTCCAAAATACTATTCTGAGAAACATCTATGGCTTATCCATCTTTGGGGTGAACGCGGTCACGGGATCCTAGTGTTAGGGTTAGTAAATTCGTTTAACCCGAGTAGAAGAGAGTTCAGAGTCCCAGAGTAAAGGTCGAGGAGTAAAAGATCCTAGTACCACCCAATGGCGACGTGGGCCCGTAAGACACACAGCCATGTTAGTAAAAGTTTTTGTAATGTCTAGACTCGACTTCGGCCAAGGAGTGTGGAAAGGGGGATTCCTACAGGCAGTCGGCTCTGATACCAACTTGTGACGCCCCCGGTTTGACCGTACACTAATCATGCACGCAAATGTGTACGATCAAGGTCAGGGACTCACGGGAAGATATCACAACACAACTCTACAACATAAATAAGTCATACAAGCATCATAATACAAGCCAGGGGCCTCGAGGGCTCGAATACAAGTGCTCGATCACAGATGAGTTAACGGAAGAAACAATATCTGAGTACAGACATAAGGTAAACAAGTTTGCCTTAAGAAGGCTAGCACAAACAGGGATACAGATCGAACGAGGCGTAGGCCTCCTGCCTGGGACCTCCTAACTACTCCTGGTCGTCGTCAGCGGCCTGCACGTAGTAGTAGGCACCTCCGGTGTCGTCGTCGACGGTGGCGTCTGGCTCCTGGACTCCAGCATCTGGTTGCGACAACCAGATAGGAAAGAAAGGGGGAAAAGAGGGAGAGAAGCAACCGTGAGTACTCATCCAAAGTACTCGCAAGCAAGGAGCTACACTACATATGCATGGGTATATGTGTAAAGGGGCATATCAGTGGACTGAACTGCAGAATGCCAGAATAAAAGGGGGATAGCTAGTCCTGTCGAAGACTACGCTTCTGGTCATCTCCATCTTGCAGCAGGTAGAAGAGAGTAGATTGAAGTCCTCCAAGTAGCATCGCATAGTATAATCCTACCCAGCGATCCCCTCCTCGTCGCCCTGTTAGAGAGCGATCACCGGGTTGTATCTGGCACTTGGAAGGGTGTATTTTATTCAGTATCCAGTTCTAGTTGTCATAAGGTCAAGGCACAACTCCGGGTCGTCCTTTTACCGAGGGACACGGCTATTCGAATAGATAAACTTCCCTGCAGGGGTGCACCACATAACCCAACACGCTCGATCCCATTTGGCCGGACACACTTTTCTGGGTCATGCCCGGCCTCGTAAGATCAACGCGTCGCAGCCCCACCTAAGCACAACAGAGAGGTCAGCACACCGGTCTAACCCTATGCGCGCAGGGGTCTGGGCCCATCGCCCTATGCACACCTGCACGTTGCGTACGCGGCCGGAAGCAGACCTAGCCTAGTGGCGTTCCAGTCCAATCCGGCGCGCGCCACTCAGTCGCTGACGTCAAGAAGGCTTCGGCTGATACCACGACGCCGGGATACCCATAACTACTCCCGCGTAGATGGCTAGTGCGTATAGACCAAATGGCCAGACTCAGATCAAATACCAAGATCTCGTTAAGCGTGTTAAGTATCCGCGAACGCCGACCAGGGCCAGGCCCACCTCTCACCTAGGCGGTCTCAACCTGCCCTGTCGCTCCGCCACAAAGATCCACTTGCGGGTACTCCTACGAGCCGACCCGACTTTTAGTCATCACATGTGTCATGTATGTAGTATATAAGTATATACCCGTGATCACCGCCCAGGTGATCACGGCCCGATAGTATAGCACAGCAGACGGACAAGAATGTAGGGCCACTGATGGAAATCTAGCATCCTATAGTAAGCATGTAGGATTGCAGGTAAAGGTATCAACAGTAGTAGCAAGGATAGGCTATGCATCAGGATAGGATATCGAAAAGCAGTAACATGCTACACTACTCTAATGCAAGCAGTATAGAGAAGAATAGGCGATATCTGGTGATCAAGGGGGGGGGCTTGCCTGGTTGCTCTGGCAAGTAGGAGGGGTCGTCGACTCCGTAGTCGAACTGGGCAGCAGCAGTGTCGGTCTCGTAGTCTACCGGAGAGAAGAGGGGGAAGAAACAGTAAATACAATGCAAACATAAGCATGACGATGCGTGACATGACAATGAGCGGTGCTAGGTGTGCCCTAACGCGACAGTAGGTGGTACCGGCGAAAGGGGGGGAACATCCGGGAGGTATTCCCGATGTTTCGCGTTTTCGGACAGACGGACCGGAGGAGGAAAGTTGCTAGTTCGATAGGTTAGGGAGGTGTGGTGGACGAACGGACTGCGTATTCAGATTCGTCTCGTCGTTCTGAGCAACTTTCATATAGAAAACATTTTCATCTGAGTTACGGTTTAAAAGATATGAATTTTCAAAGTTTATTTGAATTTCTGGAATTATCTATATTAAGAAAATGAATTATGACGTCAGCATGAGGCAATGCTGACGTCAGCAAGTCAACAGGTCGGCTGACCAGTCAAACCAGACAGGTGGGTCTAGTGGGACCCACATGTCAGCCTCTGTTATTCTAATATCTATTTAAACTAATCTAACAGTATAATTAGAGGGGGTGGGCCCCACATGTCAGTGAGTGATTAGTTAAAATAATTATTTTTATTTACAAAACATTTTCTTTTTCTTTTATTTTTGCGGCGGGGCCCGCATGTCAGTGACTGGGCCCAGTCAGCTGGGGCCCGTGGGGGCCACTGGCAGGGACACTGGGGGGTGGGGCCAGGCCAGCCTCGTCGGCGGCCGGCGCCGGAGCTACGCCGGCGACCAAACGCACGGCGGCGCGGCTCGGGAGGGGTACGGGCTTCGCGTACAGGGGGTCTTCGGGGGCATGGATGGGCGCGTTCGACGCGGCTCGGCGTCGCGCGTCCAACGGCGGTGGTCGGAGGGGCTGGAACGGCCGGGGGCGAGTGCTTCGAGCTCGCCGGCGGCGAGGAGCTACGGGTGCCCGACAGAAACACAGCTACGGCGAGCTATCGAGAAAGCGGAGGGGCTGGGGGGCATCTACAAACGGCGGGGAGTGCAACGGGCTTAACCCCGTGACCATTTGGTCACCGGAGACCCGCCGGCGGCGAGCTCCGCGGCGCGGCGTTCGGGCGCGCGTGGGGGAGCAGCTACGGAGCGCGGGCGAGCTAGCGGAGAGGGGGAGGAGGTAGAGGAGCTCACCGCGCGGCGCAAGAAAGGCCCGTGGGTGGCTTAGTAGCAGCAGCAGTCGCCGGAGTCGAAGGAGACGGCGGCGACCCGAGGAAGAAGGCGACGGCGTTGGGGGGCGATGTAGGGGGTCCCGGCTCGAGCAGGTGGTCGGGGAGGACGGGCTCGACGCGGTGGAGCTCGGGGACACGTCGGGGAGGAGAACGGGGCTCGGTGGCCGCGTGAATGACGGTGAACGGCGGCGAGCGCGTCGGGCGTGGG
Organism: Aegilops tauschii subsp. strangulata; assembly: GCF_002575655.3. NCBI lineage: Eukaryota > Viridiplantae > Streptophyta > Magnoliopsida > Poales > Poaceae > Aegilops > Aegilops tauschii. Next base: position 957,484 of record NC_053038.3, read on the forward strand.
GAAGAGGAGAGCGGCGCGGATCCGGGGGGGGGGGGGGAGAGGGAGGCGCGGGGGCCGAGAGGGAGAGCGGGGGTGAGTGGGAGAGAGGCCCGAGGAGGCGCGGGGGCTGGCGCCCTTATCCTCTCCGGCGTCGGTGCCGGCGAGGTGGTCGGGCGGCAGCGCGCCCCTGTTCCGACCCGGTCGGGGGAACAGGGAAGGGGCGAGGGAGGAGAGGTGGGCTGGGCCGGGGTCGGGGCGCGGCCCAGTTTGGGCCGGGGGGGGGGGGTTCGGGGTTTTGGGCCGGGGGTCAGTGGGGGGGGGGGAGGCCTGCTCCTTTTGCTTTCCTTTTTTGTTCTGTTTTGTTTTCTGTTTTCCTTTTACTTGTTTATTTCCTTTTCTGTTTTATTTCATTTAAAGTATTTTGGCATTTTATAAAAAAGGAGTTTTCTCCACCATAATTGCCAGTGTATTATTTAGCACCCACAGAACATTTTTGTTTGAGTTTTTGAAAACTTTTATTTTTCACTTTAATTATATTTGAAGTTTGAACTAGGAGTTAGAAAAGGAAGGTGATTCAAATGTGATCAAGCCCTGTTTAGCAACATGATTAGCTTAATCACAGGGAGTTACTGTAGCATGATTCCCAGGGTGTTACAGCGGCGAAGTCGTCCCTAGCGGGGTCAGGCGCGAAGACGATCTTGGAGAGCAAGCGGGTGTCGTAGATGAGCGGTTGTAGGAGGATCTCGGTGGCGGTGACTGGGTGGAAGAGGGTGAGCAGGCTTTGGCCGTCGTAGAGGCAGACCGAGAGGGCAAGCCACCAGCCTCCGCAACCGAGGCAGCTCCTAATCGGGTAGGTGGCCGTGAACTCGAAGGAGCCGCGCATGGGGGGGGGAGGCGTTGGGGCAGGACGAGCCTGAGGGGATTGCCTTGAGCCCGAAGGAGCGGTGCGCGGGGAGCGAGACGATGGCGGCGTGCCGACGCCTGGTGGCGTCGTCGCGGAGGAGGACGAGCAGCGACGGCGCCGGTGGCGCGAGCGCGCGACGCCACGTGGTGCAGGTGCCTCGCACGCTGGTATAGAACCTGAGGTCATCGAGGCCATCGGCGACGTGGCGGAGGAGCTCCGGCGGCAGATCTGTCCAGCCCTGGAACGGCGGCATGGCTGGCGGCGGAGGGGGATTCCTGCCTCTTTTTCTATGAGGAATGGAGGGATTGTGTGTGGGCCTAGGGTTTCATGGTGGGCTTGGCCTGACTTCCTTCTTTATAGCAAATCGATACTTCTCCAAAATCAAGGCAGGCATTAATTTAATCAAATCAAATCGAATCTTTCACCACCGAATCAAAACTTTCCCCTCCGAATACGGGAATCAAATCAAATCTTAACATATTCGGTCCTTTTTAAAAATCTTACCAAAACCAAGATTAAATTAAAACTTTCCTTGCATTGCGTCCGTCGTTGCATACTTGCATAGAGAGTAGAAAGAGACTGCCCGCCGGCCGCCCCCTCCATCCTTCCTTGCTTCTATCTTCCATTCCGCCGGCTGCCGCCTCCGCCTCCGCCTCTGCGTGATTTGATTTGACTAGACGAGAAGAGAAGAGAAGAGAAGAGAAGAAAAGATGCTGCCTTGGATCTTCAGCCGCAAGGGCGCGTCGGGCTTCTCCTGGGCATCCACCGCCGACCAGGTCACCGCCGGCATCTCCGCAGCCGGCCTCACCGCAATAGTCACAGGTGCGTCGAGCGGGATCGGCGCGGAGACGGCGCGGGTGCTGGCGGCGCGCGGGGCCCACGTCGTCATGGCCGTCAGGAACCTCGCCGCCGCAGAGGCCGTGCGCCAGGCCGTCCTTGCCGAGACCCCCGGCGGCAGCGTGGAGGTGATGGAGCTGGACCTCTCCTCCCTGGCCTCCGTCCGCAACTTCGCCGCCGACTTCGCCGCCACCGGCCTCCCCCTCAACATCCTCGTGTAAGGCTACTCCCAATCATGCGAAAAGCACTTGATAACTTGATAGTTGAGGTTCAGTCAGGGGTTGTCAAGATGAGTTTCAGGTTCAGGTTCAGGCCCCATCGCGATTTCTTGGGACCATTCATTCAGGTTCAGGTTTAGGTTCAGTTAGGGGTTGTCGGCCATTAAATTCTCAACATGGCTGTATCACTTTGGCTGCAACTTGATACTTTCAGCGGGTTTCACTCAACATCGAGCCGATTTAATTTCTAGGTTTCTTTTGTACTACCTTCAATCATACAGACGAGCTTGGTCATACTATCAGTTAGAAGTTGTCCTGGTGGATTTAATGTGATTTCACCTATTCAACTACAAACTACTGCAACAATGGTGTGACTTTTCAGTTTGGGTGAAAGAAACTCGCTGCTTGTATATGCAGATAGCTTCAGGACATTTCCATGGCATCGTACATTCGTACTGATTTAACTCAGGTTCCAGGACAGCTGCTAGTTTGAACCATGCGTGTTTTAGGAACGGTCAGTTTCATTTCATGGATGGGTAATTTGATCTGTAAGGGCTAGCTCTGTAGGAATTGTGGCGGTCCTATAACATGAAATGGAACTAACAGGAGGGGTCCCGACATGAGTTAGTCATGCTGGCGACTTACTTGCACAGCTATGCCACTTCCTGCACCGCAACGCTTAATCCTGGATAAGCACAGGACTCATTGTATTTAAGTCTAGTACTTTTCAGGTTCAGGTATGCACTTGGCCCCATCGCGATTTGTGAGGACCATTCAGGTTCAGGCTCAGTTAGGGACTGTCGGCCATTAAATTCTCAACATCTGCATCATGAGTAGCACAACAGCGAGATGGCTTATCAGTTTGGCTGCAACTTATAGTTTCAGCAGATGTCTGCAACATTGGGTGGATTTAATTTCTGGGTTTTGTTTGTACCTCAACTTGGACTATACCTTGTTGGTTGGAGTAAATGCTGCCTGCAACTAGTAGATCAGTGTAGGGTGGAAGAAAGATATTGTGGTGATGCCTTCAGTCCTGAATTCAGGAACAATCTTCCAGATTTCCAAATTTTAAGGAGGCTATAGGCATGGGAAATTTCATTTCATGCCAGGGTAATCGGTTTGTAGCACTTCACTCTAGACTAGAGTTGGTATAACAGTGCTAGTGTCCTGGATACAAGATCATAGTATTAGTGAAGTATCTGCTTATGATGCTTCTTGCACCACAACACTTGATCCTGAATACAAGAGTATGCTACTGGTTGTACCTTTCTTCAATAATTATCTGACCTGCCGTATTTTTTTTCAGTAACTCATCTCATGTTTTGGGACCTAGTATCTTTCATGCTTGCTGGCTTGCACGTTTGCTGAGGCGTACCATAATAGCTCATCGTGTTCCCTGATTACATGATGCTTTCTCTGGCTGGCAGCAACAACGCAGGGGTAATGGCGACCCCTTTCTCCCTCTCAAAGGATGGCATCGAGATGCAGTTTGCAACTAACCATGTCGGTATGCATGATTACCAACAAACTCCCACCTGCTTGATGAACCGATTTTATGTACCCTCATACAGAACGTTTATTCTGAACAGTATAGTGTTCTCAATATTTTTACAGTTTGGAATCTGAATGTTGTCTGCCTTAATATAAGCTTAAATGGCCCCTTAATGTCTCAACACTGGTGTGCTCCTGCTTCCAATGATCACCAAACAAATTATTATTTTCTGCCAATCCTAGAACAGTACAAAACCTGCAAATTATCTCAGCAGACAGTTGCAAGCTTGCAATTTCTGCTTCACCTAACCCTCCTAGTTCATTTATACGTCACTTAACTCTTCATGTCATAATATCCAGGGCATTTTCTTCTGACAAATCTTCTGTTGGAGACCATGAAGAAGACCTCCCGTGAATCAAACGTGGAAGGAAGAATTGTTAACGTTTCATCAGAGGGGCACAGGTTTGCATACAAGGAAGGCATCCGCTTCGCCAAGCTAAATGACGAGGAAGAGTATGTAATTTCCGTGCGGTCATCGCGTTTCCCCGTACGGTTTACTTTTTTTGAAGACAAATCAGTCACTTGTTGTTTCAATCTTGCGTTGTTCAGGTATAGCACCATTGCAGCATATGGGCAGTCAAAGCTTGCCAACATTTTACATGCTAATGAACTTGCCAGGAGATTTAAGGTTTGTCTCGTCCCGTTCTGATTTTTGTGGTTGTGGCATTGTGCCATGTCTTGGGTTCATGTTATTTTGAATTTTCCGGTTCTATGTTGATGTTTGTTCCAACATGAGTACTTGTGCTAGCAAGCACTGTCAGTTGCATTTTTTCTAAGAGTCTGCAGTTGGACTCTAAAATCACACCACTTTCTGAAATAAAGGAAAGTTTAGTGGTTGTTACACACGATCTTCATGAGACAACTTCATTTGTTACAGTGAACAATCGGCATCCAAATCCATTGTCTGAAAGCAGAACTGTTTGATCTTAATAACTGGTTTTGTCTGTTTTCAGTTCTTTATCAATATGATATATAGCTTTATTTCAGCCCAAGTATCTTAAATCATGATTCAATTTTTTGTCGAACAGGAAGAGGGTGTTAACATCACTGCAAATTCTCTCCATCCTGGAGCTATCATCACGAACCTTCTTCGCCACCACAGCATCATAGATGGTAAACATACTTACTTGGCAGCAGATATCACGTGGCGCTCCTCCTTTCGTCATACAAGAAATTGTCTCGATTCAAGTTTCTTCTTGCTTTGAATAATTCATGGCATTTGCGGCAACCCAAAAAGAAAACACAGTAAAAGTTAACAGTGAGACAGAAATGGCCCGTGGCAGACAGCAGTTTGAAACACATCTGTTAAACTAATAAAATGATACATCTGCTTTTGTTGGTTAAAATCAGACATCCATGGTCAAGGGCTTCTTTTGAAATTTTAGCTTGACTGATATCATCATAATGTTTTTTGTCGTATGCAGTTCTCCACCGAACGCTTGGTAGACTGGTGCTGAAGAACGCCAAACAGGTACGCTCTGGCACTATGTATGTTCAGTCTTCTTCACAGGGTGGTGTGTCCATCATGTTACAGTATTACATAGTTTAATTTCCATCGTGTTGGAATGACAGGGAGCTGCAACGCAGTGCTACGTGGCGCTGCACCCGGACGCGAAGGGGGTGTCGGGGAAATACTGGAGCGACAGCAACCTGTACGAGCCGAGCGAGAAGGCCAAGGACGCGGAGCTGGGAAAGAAGCTCTGGGACTACACTCTCGACCTCGTCGCCTGATGATCGGTAGGCGCAGACGAGATGAGACCAAGGATGTGAGGAACGCAATGTAAGCTTACATAATGTACAACAACCACCTAGACTACTCGTAGATAAAATGCTGGATACTGGAATTAGTCCAGACAGAATTATTATTTTTACTCCTAAACAAATTTGTGGGATGCTGTAATCGTCATATTAAGATACAAAAACATTAACTTCAGAGTACAGCATGTGCCCTGATAAGTCCATGCAAGGTGCTTGCAAGGTCTGGTTCAGTTGACATCCTCTGTTTTTACCTTCAACTGTCAGAATGTTACTCCTCTGATTAATAATTACCACACTAAAGCTGCCATACTTGCCTCGGAAGATCCATTGAAGAAGCATGTGCACCATCACATGCGCTACTGTATTATTTTCAGTAGCACCATGCACTTGAGTTTTTGACACTCCAATGGCAAACATTAAGTATGCTTACCAAAACTAATCCTTCCAGGGTCTACATAATATGACAGAAAACATCTTGCTTTTTAGTTAGCTCACAGTGACTGTAGATGTTTGTTGATCCAAAAACGATGTCATGTAAAACCTAATAACATAAGCATATGAAGTGTAAAACGTGACTTGGATGATGGCATTGTATGTCATGTAGTCATTTGCTGCATTCCTTGACTCAATGTTATGTGGAAGAACTCATTTCTGCTTTTCGCAATTTCTGAATTTGTTTTCTAGCGTGCATACTTATAGTCTATGACCTTTACCTTCTGAACTTCTATTTTGCACAACATACGAGATAGTGAAATGATATGGGCGCAACGTAATGTAAGAATGTATTGTAATTGTCCTAAAACTAGTGATTGGCGTCCACATATCGGGCAAAGGTAAAATGCACATGACAACACCTATGAAAAAAAGAACAAGAAAGACTTCCTACAAAGTGGGCAAAAATATATTATAATCTGAGTAACGAACTTGTAGTTTAGCCATGCCCAAAAGAACTATTTATGGGGATGAAATCAAAAGCAAATACACTATTTTTTTTATTCTGTTTGTATATATCCATTGTGTCGCATTTTCTTCACTATGTCCCTCGGTACAATTTCTTTGGAGTTGCTTGAGGGAAGTGGTGGGAAGCAAGTGGTGCCATACTAACTTCCTAGAAGAGATCCGGGAAGTAAAATCCCATTTACTCCCTATATAAGATGTTTCTGTGTCAAAAAACATCTTTATATAGGGAGACAACAGAGGAAGTACATTATTTCAAGGCAAACAAGAGTCACTTAACGCGCCAATGTTGCATTGTGCGGATGACATCACTGTTATGACCTTATACACGAAAATTAGCACGATTTGACCCATTTAAAAAGTATTTTCGAATTTAACCTTTTTGGTCACGACAACATCCATGTCAATGGCGTTTGACCCTGACCCACACTTATCCAGTTGACGCTTATGTGGCAAAGCGAAACGACATGAAACACGACGCTTGGGTAAAAGCCATGAAGTTGGGCGTTTAGTCTTTTCTACTATTCAAGATGGAATAGCGACTACTCCTTTACTTCTTGATTGTTGTGTGCCTAGCCATGACCAATATAATATTATTTGCTAATCTCTTTCACGATCTGAAGTATCGCGAGATGCAACGATCGAGCCTTCCGACTATCCACAAACCACCAAACTGAATGAGGAGGTGGGCACTATGGTCGAGTGGCGCTGAATACTTGCGCCATTGACTACTGTTGAAGCTTTGACTAGTGCCGAGCATTGGCTACAAATGCAATCTTTCCATTAATTCTATCATTCTTAGTGTAAAACTAGTTGAACCCTAAGGCTCTAGGTAGGGGTGCATGCATGTTATATATGCATATCTCATTGTATCGGACGCATTAGATTGTAAAAAACAATTTTCTATCTCTCTTAAGACACCCCTCTATTTTTTGGTCATTTATATTGAACTCTTTTGCTTATTTTGATAAGTTATTAACACAAAATCTTCACTATTACAATTCATAGTATATTTATAGCACAATTAACACATGATGATGCTGCTAAACTTAAAACATAACGGTCTAGGTTACAATTACCAAATCTATTAAAAATGCACATTCTACTAAATTAAAATTATATTTTTGCAGCAAATATTATGTTTTCGTGTCATAAATTATGTTTAAAAGGAAGAGAATGTTGGTTGAATTGAATGTTTCTTCGATGTAAGACAATACTAGTGACGCAATTGTATTGTATATTATTAATATGCACCATTATAAATGTCATATGTATTTGTATGCATTTATTTTTTATCATCTGTAAGTATATTGATATAGAGCCCTAGAGTGTATGTGTCTAACAAAAATCTTGATATATGTGGCTGCGTGGTGTATGATTTTTTTATTGACAAGGTCTCATGAAATATCTACTATTCTCCTCGGATAATTGGCATTGCTCTTTTAGTGGATTTTCATGGAAAAATATGCCTTTCCTGTTTGATTATATGGTTCACTAGTTGGCATGTTTGGAACAAAGGAAATTTTCCAGGAGGTTGGATTCAATGCAAATTCATGAGGTTGGATTCAATTGAATATGCTCTACGTTATATGCGATGAAAAGCAAGAATGTTTTACTCTCTAGTTAAGAAAAGGAATGATGTACGAAGTCTTATGTCAAAGGTCAAATTAGAAATGGTGTTATGAAGAACAAGTAAGATTATAGCAAACTCTCCTAGCTAACTAGCTACAGGATTGTTGAAACTAGATTTGACTTATAAAGAGCATGACTTCACTACAGATAAGACATCATCAAAGCATGGAAACTGAACCAAAATACAACGTGATATATACAATGTGTTGTTGTTGATGTTACTTCTTCTATTCTTCTCAAGACATCAAAATATGATCATCTCAGACACAAATACACAAGTCTTCTATTCTTCTCAAAATTCTCTGGATATTTTCTCCTCTCTTTGGCTCTTAATGAAGCTTAGACTATTTCTGCACCATTGGATGCAAATGCGGTATGTCTTTTTCCACCTTGCTCGACTGGTAGGCTTGGCCACAATCCCTTGCCCACGCATGAAAAGCATCACTTCCACCATTGTGGCTAGTGGTGCCCACTATATTGCAAAGTTGTCCCGAGGAAGGATCATTATTCCATGCCTTGTGCACGTTCAACCCTGACCCCTTGCTTGGATCCAATAAACTCTTCTTTCATTTGTATTGTAGGTATTTACTATGTTGCTAAGACAGTACCAACAAAATATTGTTTATTGAGGCCTTTGAACGACACCAGACACGGGAAGGTAAGCGGTAGACCTCCCGGTCCCCTTGACAAACACCAGAATTGATCCCTACTCTTCCGCACCTATCCAGTAGACACAGTTACCCTTGAGTCCCGGAACACCTTCGGCTTTCATCGGCACTGTATTGTTTCCTCCCAATAAACACCGAGTACCCCCCCCCCCCCCCCCCCACAAATTTGGCCATGACGTGCCAGCATGGACGGTGCCGAGGATCGTAGCTCAGAGAAAATAATTCATCATTTGTTGCATGGCGGTGACCGCCTCCTGGCAGCTGCAAAGTAACCCTGCAACTGGCATTCCTCCAAATCTGATAGAGGTTTCCATTACACAAGACCAGCTTCTCGACACTCATGAAATGCTAGACCGTGTCGTATGGTCGAACTGAAGGTTGCCTATAGATGACAGGAATGGCTCGACCTTGACCGACACATTTAGGTCCGATACGGCCCGTGCATTTGAACGACGAAGTGCATGTTATACAATGTAGGGTGTGTTGATGTTAGGTCCTCTATGATGATAGGTTCTGGGCGCCAACAGTGGTGCTCGACCAGGCGGAGCATGTGGACATCTTTGAAACAAGTGAGGCAGTAGACTGTAGCATTTCCATGCGGTGAGGTATGTGAGCCTATGGGTGTTGCAGATGGCCCGCCTTCATATGGGCTGTGTGGGCGGCGGCGAGGTGGGCGTGTGGTAGCCGTCGTCGACAGGGATAGTGAGGAGTAGCGGTGGCTGCGTGGCCATGGCTGCGGGCTTGTCGACAGGGATAGTGAGGAGTAGGGGTGGTAACGCCGCCATGGCTTTGCTAGCTTTGTGGAGTGCTACCTACAATTAGTGCAAGCTAGTCACGTACTCCCTCCGTAAACTAATATAAGAGCGTTTAGATCATTATTTTAGTAATCTAAACGCTCTTATATTAATTTACAGAGGGAGTACTTTGAGGAGTAGCGATGGTAATGCCGTCATTTAAGCTGCGTGTACGTGCACGCAGGCTGGTGTCGGTGCACGTACGAATGCATGCCAAAGAAGCGTTTCATTGGATACCATACCCATGCATGCATGTAGCTAGCCGTTTGAGAGCTGATCGATATGCATGATTGACCTTGGATGCTTCGACGTGCGCTTTGTGTACGTTGCAAATATATTGTTTGGAGTGTTGTGCGCGTGCATGGCATGACTGAGTCATGGGGACGTACCGATGGAAGCATCTATCCGACGGACGTAGGTATACGTCCAAAGATGGTTGATCGGTCGTCCAACCATGCATGCACGTGACCCATTTCAGATTCTACCGGTCGGTTCCCGTAGCCATAGGATTCCGGCCGGCCGACAATTCCGGAGGCAAGCACTCACGCAGATATCCCTAGCAAGAAAAAAAGACACGATAGGGGATCTACACATATGGATGCAATTTTTTTTATTTCTGTTTTTTGATACTATCATGACATGATGAATAGAGCGGAAGTTTTTTTTTTCGAAAGAGAAAAGGGACGGAGCCAGGAAGTTCATAAGAGGGGGCCAATCGAACATATAGAGCACTCAAGGGCTTAGAGATACAAATTTTAAGCTGAATTAGTATATAGCTAGTTCTTGGTATTGTCATGTCATGATGAATAGACCGGAAGTTTTCTCGCAAAAAAAGCGACGAAGCAGGAAGTTCATAAAAGAGGCCAGTCGAACATGTAGAGCATTGAAGGGGGTAGACATACAAATTTAGAGATTAACTCCAGTTACGAAGTGACGTTTGATACACACAAAGCATTCCTCCGGAGTCCGGGAGTTGCATGATTACATGGTCTAACAAGCATGTATTTGACATTAAGAAAGCAGTAGCAATAAATTGAACGATCATATGCTATGCTAACGAATGGGTCTTGTCCATCACATCATTCTCCTAATGGCGTGATCCCGTTGTCAAATGACAACTCATGTCGATAGTTAGGAAACCTTAACCATCTTTTGATTAACGAGCTAGTCAAGTAGTGGCTTACTAGGGACTTGGTATTTGTTTATGTATTCACACATTTATTTAAGGAAATATAATATAATAATAATCACTGTATTATTGCCTCTAAGGCATATTTCCAACAGTCTCCCACTTGCACTAGAGTCAATAATCTAGATTACATAGTAATGAATCTAACACCCAGATTGGGCGCCGTTGCTCCGCTTATCAGATCGGACACTGCTCTGCAGAATACGCCCACGATCAGGAGGAATGCGCGACAGCGTGGCTCCCCGGCCTCACCCGCAGCAGCTTCCCCGACCTCCATCGGCTCGACACGGCCGGCGCACGGAGCGCGGACGCGGCGCCCGCGACTTCTAATTACTGGCGGCTGTCGATCACCTCCACCGGCGACGAAGCTCCAGCGGGGCATGTAGTCAGAGGGAAGAGAGAGAGAGAGGGGCGGAGTTCGTGGGCGAGCGAGGGAGCAGCGCAGAGTTCGTGGTCCGCTCAATTTGGAGGAACCACTCTATTCGGCATATAGGTGGAATATTCCTCTCCAAAGAACCAGTGCATTCCACTCTGTTTTTCAACTAAACATGAGAACCACTCTCAGGTGCGGGTCCAAACCGTTACATTCCACTTCATTCCTTCAACCAAACACACCCTAGGAAGACACCCCTCCATTCTTTGGTTATTTATATTGAACTTTTTTGCTTATTTTGATTAACTTATTAACACACACTATTACAATTTGTAGTATATTTATAGCACAATTAACACATGATGGTGCTGCTAAACCTTAAAACATAACAATCTAGGTTACAATTACCAAATCTATTTATTCTGCCCTACGAGGTGGCTGTGGTCAGAAATCTTCGTACAATTAAAACTATACATTCTGCTAAATTAAAATTATATTTTTGCATCAAGCATTATGTTTTAATTTCATAAATTATGTTTAGAAGGAAGAAAATGTTGGTTGAATTGAATGTTTCTCGATGTAAGACAATACTAGTGACACAATTGTATTGTATATTATTAATATGCACCATTATAAATGTCATATGTATTTGTATGCATTTATTTTTTTGTCATCTTTAAATATATTGATATAGAGCTCTAGAGTGTATGTGTCTAACAAAAATCTTGATATATGTGGCTGTGTGGTGTATGCTTTTTTTTATTGACAATAAATAGATAGAAAGTATAGATCTCATGAAATATCTACTATTCTCCTCGGATAACTGACATTGCTCTTTTAGTGGATTTTCATGGAAAATATGCCTTACTGTTTGATTATATGGTTCACTAGTTGGCATGTTTGGAACAAAGGAAATTTTCCAGGAGGTCTGATTCAATGCAAATTCATGAGGTTGGATTAAATTGAATATGATCTACGTTATATGCGTTGAAAAGCAAGAATGTTTGGCTCTCTAGTTAAGAAAAGGAATGGTGTACAAAGTCTTATGTCAAAGGTCAAATTAGTAATGGTGTTATGAAGAACAAGTAAGGTTATAGCAAACTCTCCTAGCAAACTAGCTATAGGATTGTTGAAACTAGATGTAACTAATAAAGAGCATAACTTCACTACAGATAAGACATCATCGAAGCATGGAAACTCAACCAAAATACAACATGATATATACAATGTATTCTTGTTGATGCTACTTTGAAAATCTGCTTCTGAGCAGGCTCATCTGCACCTACGTTGACGAAACAAATCAAAGTAAATACTAGAAAATTCAAAAAATTCCAACTTTTTTTGCAAGGTCGATAATTTGATGCGCAAGGTACGCTTCAATTTTCAAATCATTCGGACCTCTAAGCAGCTCTCGGCAAAAATAAATAAATTCGGGGCCTGTAAAAAAGTTTATTGTTCATGCACTGTTCTGACCCGAGTTGTATTTTTGCTGATGGCTTCAGATGTCCAAATGATTTGAAAATTGGAACGGACCTCACACACTAACTTTTCTACCATGCAAAAATATTGGATTTTTCTTTGATTTTTTTCTGACCGGGTGCAGATGAGTCTGGGTACCGAAACGCTGCTACTTCTTCTATTCTTCTCAAGACATCAAAATATGCACCAATCATCTCATACACAAATACACAAGTCTTCTATTCTTCTCAAAATTCTCTGCATATTTTCTCCTCTCGTTGGCTCTTAATGAAGCTCGGACTATTTCTGCACCATCGGATGCAAATGCGATATGTCTTTGTCCACCTTGCTCGACTTATTGGTAGGATTGGCCACACTAAGAAACTACATTCTGCCAGACTCCTTGCCCACGCATGAAAAACATCACTTCCACCATTGTGGCTAGTGGTGCTCACTATGTCGCAAAGTTGTCCCGACGAGTGACGAAGGATCATTGTTCCATGCGTTGTGCACGTTCAACCCGGATCCCTTGCTTGGATGCAATAAACTCTTCTTTTATTTGTATTGCAGGTATAACTATGTGCTAAGACAGTACCAACAAAATATTCTTTATTGAGGCCTTGGAACGACACCAGACATGGGAAGGCAAGGGGTAGACCTCCCGGTCCCCTTGACAAAACCACAATTGATCCCTACTCTCCCACGACTATCCAGTAGACACAGTTACCCTTGAGTCCCGGAACACCTTTGGCGTCCATCGGCACCGTATTGTTTCCTCCCAATAAACACCAAGTTTGCCCCCCTCCCCCCCTCCCCCCAATTTGGCCATGACGTGCCAGCATGGACGGTGCCGAGGATCGTAGCTCAGAGAAAATAATTCATCATTTGTTGCATGGCGGTGACCGCCTCCTGGCAGCTGCAAAGTAACAGTGCAACTGCCATTCCTCCAAATTTGGTAGAGGTTTCCATTACACAACATCAGGTTGTCGACACTCGTGAAACTCCAGACCGTGTCCGGCATATTTAGGTCTGGTACGGTCCCGTGCATTTGAACGGCGAAGTGCATGTTATACAATGTGTTGATGTTCGATCATCTATGATGATAGGTTCTGGGTGGCAACAGCAGTGTCCGGCCAAGAGAAGCATGTGGACATCTTTGAAACAAGTGAGCGAGTAGATGGTACCATTTCCATGCCAGAGGAGGTCGGCGAGTTGGTCTCTAGGTCACCTCCTGTCCCCATGCGGTGCGGTAGGTGAGCCTATGGGTGTTGCAGATGGCCCAACTTCATATGCGTGAAATGAGGAATAAAAGGTGTGCCTTTTCTATTTCCACTCACCTGAAAAGGGTTTTGTTTCAGTCAATCTTTTTTCTCTCGGAGCAACTAGTTAGATAGTGCCCCGGGATGGTTTTCCAGGCATGAGGGGAGGCGCGTTGATGCTCTGAGCGAAGTGGCGATAGCCAGGGAAGAAGGAACCTATGGTGGTTTTCTTTTCTAGTTTTCTGGAACAGTGAGAGTACTGCTTAGCTTGCAAAAACGTCTTATGTTGTTGGACGAAGGGAGTAGTTTCTTAATTAGGTATAGATTACCAAAACAAACTACATCAAATAGAGAATGTGCTTGGCAAAACCAAATAAAAATCAATGTGGATATATATGTAGTTATATCTCTACCTAATAATAAAGGGAGGAGTGCTTCTGCCCGTCCATTGCTACTTCTGCACCCCCCCCCCCCCCCCCCCGAGCACTTCCCTGAAATCAACTCGTGGCCTCATTTTAAAGTGAGAGCAGAAGAAAAAACGTTTCACATATTGCAGAAAACCCCCTAAGATTTTTGGTAATCAACGTACGGTCCTATTTTAAGCGAGAATAGAAAATGCTTTGCTTTTTGTACAAAAACCCCTGAGGTTTCGGTTAATAAACCCGCCGTCTGTCTAGAAGATAACTTTTTTTCATTTTCAAATGTTGTAAAAAAATATTCATATCATTTAAACAGTAACTTCAATTTTAAACATGTTATATATAAAAACTGATTAGAAAAATATGTAGAATCTGAATATGATGTTATTTTTACCTGTTAATAATTTTTAGACGCTGTTTAGGGAAAAATTCAAATACTTTTAGATAATATTCATATCTTTTAACCCCTAACTTCAATTTTAACATGTTATATATAAAAAAATTAGAAAAATGTGTAGAATATGAATATGAATATGATTTTAACATCCAGATTGAAAATAAACACCTCAGCAAAACCAAATTAGAGACGAAAGAAATCATCTATAACCACGCATGTCCATCGACAAGGGTGGGAAGAAGGGTAAACGATAACACTGATAAGATGCCATGTTGATATAAAGGACGTTGATCTATTGGGGTCTTGAGTCATGGTTACTGTGTTAGAGGCGTGTTGTATTTTTTTTTCTCCCGTTGCAACTTCAACGCACAGGCTCTTTTGCTAGTATATACTCATACAAATTAACACATTTCAGGCCAAGAAAAAGCACTAGCTGACCTGAGTTCCTGTGACGGGACGGTACTCAAGTTCTCTAGAGAGATGGATCGAGCTGGGGAGGAAATATATTCGCTAAAATAATACAGTATACTATAGTTTGTACAGTTGATTTATCGCTTCCTCTTCTTCTTGCAGCTGCCGTCGCTGGTGGTTGACGTTTCGCTTTCAGCACTGCAAGAAGAGGAAGGAGGAGGAGGAGGAGCAGCAGCAGGAGCTACTGCTGCTGTTGGTCCCGTCCTCTCCATGAACACTGCGTCCAGCTCCTCCGTGGAGACGGAGATGGCTTCCGGCGGCATCTCAAGCAGCTGTCTCCTCCTCCTCTTGCGCGGCTTCATCTTCCTCGGCGCCGGCGGGCAGATCATCTTGGCTTGAGACGGCGGCGAGGTGGGCGTGTGGTAGCCGTCGTCGGTCTTGTGCTGCGTGGGCGTGGCCGCGGGATTCTCGAGAAGGGTGGCGAGGAGTGGCAGTGGTAAGGCCGCCATGGCTTTGATAGCTAGCTAGCTCTGTGGAGTCCTACCTACTGTTAGTCCAGCTGAATTTAAGCTGCGTGTACATGCACGCACGCTCGCTCGCAGGTGTCGGTGCACGTACGAATGCATGGGAAAGAAACGTTTCATTGGATACCCATGTAGGCAGGCATGCATGCATGCAGCTAGCCGTTTGCTGAGAGAGAGCTACCTGACCATGCATGCATGCGTTCATGATTGACCTTGGATGCTTCGACCTACGCTTTGTGTACGTTTGCATGTTGATTGGAGTGTTGTGCGCGTGCATGCATGACCGAGTCATTGGGACGGACGGAAGCATCGAACCGGACGGACCTACGTATACGTCCAACGGTAGTCGATCGGTCGAACCATGCACGTGACCCATTTCGATTCTACCGGTCGGTTCCCGTAGCCATAGGATTCCGGCCGGCCGACAACTCCGGAGGCAAAGCTCCCACGCAGATATCCCTTGCAATAAAAAAAAGCAGTAGGTGACCTACGGATATGCATGTTATTTTTTATTTTTTTGTACTGTCATGACTTGATAACCGGAACTTTTTTGGCAGAAAAAAGGGACGGAGCCAGGAAGTTCATAAGAGGGGGCCAATCGGACATGTAGAGCACTGAAGGGGTTATACATACAAATTTAAGCTGAATTAGTATATAGCTAGTTCTTGGTATTGTCATGCCATGATGAATAGACCGGAAGTTTCTCGCAAAAAAGCGATGAAGCAGGAAGTTGATAAAAGAGGCCAATTGAACATGTAGAGCATTGAAGGGGTTAGACATACAAATTTAGAGATTAACTCCACAAGTTCTTTTTAGGGGAAACTCCACAAGTTAACAAATTAGTATATAGGGATGATTTGAAATTAAATTTTTTCCAGGATGGGGGCCATGGCCCTAGCTCACTCCCTGCTGGCTTTAGGCCCTGTTTGTTTGGGCTGCGGCTGGGGCTGGTAGAAGCTGAGAAACAAGCTGGAGCTGGTAGAAGCTGAGAAGCTAAAAAACCTGTTTGGTAACTGCTCATGAGTTATGCTCATAGCTTTGCTCGCTTGGTGTTGAGTTATGCTTGTATATATTTAGAATTGTGAGAAGCTTTTGCTCACTTGGTGTTGAGTTATGCTTGTAGCCTCTTAGGGAAGCCAATGAGGCAGCTTGAGTTGGCAAGCAGGTTCCGCATGGTCATTCTTTGAGCAATGTGTTTGTACTCTTTTTACTAGGTCATTTTGTTTGGTGGCAAGTTTTTACAATTTTTGCCATGTGTCCATCATGATCCGCTACTTTTTTTAGCATGAATAGCACAACAGGTTTTGCATATTTTTTTGGATATGGGTAATTTGAGGGGGTGTATGAGGTTGGCATCTAAAGATGGGTGTCAAGAAAATGGCCACCTTTTGCATATGAACTCGCAGTTTACTTAGTTTCTGTTATGGATTTAAGGGACGAAGGTGGCAACTTCGGTCTTGGTCTGATGGATGGAATAAGATATGGCGGGTCCTTTTGAATTGGTTAATCCTTCTAGCGGAGCTCTAGGCATCATGGGCGGGTCGACCCATTGCACATATTGTCGCGAGCGGGAGAACCGAGCATTGTAACAACCGGAGCTTTTGTTACTACTTTTCATGGTCTTCTATCTCCCGCCATCGTGACACAAGGGAAAGTGATGCGATCTGTAGTGATGATCAAAGAAGATACATGGGAGCTTTTGGTACTTTTGATGGCCTTGTTGATCCTGAGATTCTTGAAGCTCATGCTTTGCTGTGAGGCCTTCTCTTTGGCTTCTGATTTATACCTCCAAAGGATTAAAGTGTCTACATATTGTATGGCAAGAGTCAGCCACCTGAACAAGAATTGTCTTTGTCCCTCGAGCATGATTATCAGGGATATCAAGGAGAGACAGGGGTCTTCTGGGTTACTGATATTGTGCACGAAGGGGGAGAAGATAATTTTAAAGCGCATGATCTTGGGAAGGTGAAATCGCCCCTAGCAGTTGGGAGGCTAGCTAATATACATTATCGACATTTGGATAAAGTGGTGACCTCTCAAAAAAAATGTAACAACCGCAGCTATAGCTAACCCACGTACAATAGCAAACAGGCTGATGTAGCAACCGAGCGATGTACCAACATTTTTTGAAAACGCGATTTTTCTGGCAATTTATGAACCTTTTTTAAAAACACAAACAAAATTTGAATTAGTACAATTTTTGAGACACGGGTATTTTTGACATTCCAAGCATTTTTAAAAAAAAAATCTGAACACTTTTAAAACATATGTGAGCAATTTTTGAACATTTTTCAAAAATTCCAAACAAAAAATGAAACTAAGAAAAGCAATGAAAACCAGTGGAGAAAAAGAACAGAGAACGAAACACCAACATGAAACTTTCCAGAATGTTCCTAAACAAGAGTAACACGGAGCAATTAATGTGCCGGCCCAAATCCTAGTTTCCTGTGCGATTGGGCGATTATTGACGCTGAATGCGTCAAATAGGAACATTGTCCTTTCGCACGAATACTATATCTCGCCTACTGCAAGACAGCACACCGTCTCAAAGTAGACGATCACGAGATGTGTTGGCCCAGTATACGTCTCTGGTAGGCAGTGTAGGAAGGTTCCATGACCGGTTCTTGAAACGTCTACACGATTTTTTGTTCTTTTCCATTCCTATATGTTTCTCCACCGATTATCTTCATATTTTTTCTTTCTTTCCAAGACATGTACTTTCCTAATTGCACACTGTATAATTAGTTTACACATGGAACATTTTATATATACACGTAGAACATTTTTCAAATAGTCAATGTACATTTATTCAAATACATATTTTGAACTTTATAGGAATACTTTTTTTTCTAATACAGATTGAACATAATTTTAGTACCATGAAATTATTATGTTTGAACAACGTGAACAATATTTATATTGTATAAATGGCTTTCAAAAATATGACAAACTCTTTTTTAAAGCGATGAAAAAAATTGAAACACATAAATCATTTTTAAAATGTCATGGACAATGTTTTATTAACGATATTAACATTTTAACAAATTGTTGATTCCATGTTCAAGAAATATTCATGTAGTGTAAAAAAAATTCCTGCAACTTTGTGAACATTCATGTAGTTGCAATATTTTTTTTTACACTACATGAATATTTCTTGAACATGCAATGAACACTTTTTCAAATATTGGAGTAACCTAACGTTTTATATACATATATTGCAAACATCTCAACATACTATAAAGAAAAGAAACAAAAAAAGAAAAATGAACAATACAAATTAACAAATAGAAATCAGCCGAGGACAGTAGTAACAAACACACACTACAGGCATGGCCCACTGGCCTATCGCCTAAGAAGGCGAGGCTACCTAGACGCCCACGAGACTTTTGGTGGAGCTATATCTCGCTTATAGCGCAAAATCACTAGTTAAGGATTACCCCTGTAAATGTCACTTTCCAATTTTTCTGTTGCTTCACTGTATGTGCGTCACTTATTGTAACCTAAAGTTTCCCTTTTATTCAAAGATTTCTTTTTTTAACGGTTTTTCCCTCTTTGGAAAACACAATTGTGCTTTTCATGGAAGCAAGGCTATGTTTCTCACGATTATGCTTTTCCTTTTTGGAAAGCAAAATTGCACTTCTCCCAGAAGCATATGTTGTGATTCTTCCAAAAAAACGAAGCTTCTTAATTTTTTTTTCACCAAATCCAAGGAAAAACCCAAGAAACAAAATAAAACCAAAAAACACGTACATAAATAAAAAAGAAAATCACGAGGATGCGCCAAGACCTCCACACGTGTCGGTTGCTAGGCGTACCAGTTGGTGCGCTCTTAGGCAAAAAAAAAGACCTTTGCGGGAGACCTCCAAAGGATACGCCTTGATTAGGTGCTCTCCTTCTTGCGTAATGGTAGTCCTCCTTCCTTCATTTCCCCGTAGTGCCACATGAATAGGTCGGCATAGTGACGTGTTTTATGAGTCGTGTGTTCTTTTTTTTTCCGAGAAAACTTTCGATCTATTCATTTTCAATCATGGCAGTACAACGAACATCAGAAATAATAAAAATTACATTCAGATCCATAGAGTTGTGTTTTCGTTCTAACGCTGCTAGTTTCGGATTTTTCTTCCTCTTTTTTTCTTTGGTCTTTTCAATTTCTTCATCGCTTAGTTCATTTTTAGTCGTTGTACTTTGATTTTTTGTATCTTGTTGGATTTCTCTGATTTTTTGTTTTATTTTTCTTTTGTTCCTTGCTTAGTCTTCTTCGGCAGTTTTCAACACAAGTTAACATTTTTCGCATACATCATGTACGTTTTTTAATACATGTTTAATATTTTTCAAACATGTGCTTAATATTTTCCCAAATTTATGCTTTGATGATTATTTTAGTTTAGCCACATATTGTACATTCTTTGTTTACACCAGAATCATTTTTATACACATAATTAACATTTTATCAAAATGTTTTTTATGTCTCATTTGGACCTACATCTTCTATATTTTTTATACATCAGGACATTGTTGTATACATGTTTAAAATTTTCTAAATACATGATTAACTTTTTTATATTTATGTTTTGATGTCTACTTTTTCCGTACACATTGTACGTGTTTCGTGGACATTAGAATATTTTTTTAGAGATGTTTAACACTTTATAAATACATCAAATAAAAAATTTAGTTCATGTTTTGATGTCTACTTTTTTTTGTACACATTATAATTTTTTAAATTCACCTTATACATTTTTGTATACATTAGGAACATTTTTTGATACATGTTAAACATTTTATCAAATGACCAATTATCTATTTTTTACATTTATGTTTTCATGTCTGCTTTTTTCATACATGTTGCAGATTATTCGTATATATTAGAAATATTTTGGTACATACTTAGAAAAATTCAAATACATGATTTATATTGTCAAAAATTAATCTCAATAGTATATGTATATATACATATATGTAATTTTCCTAATATAAACAAAAATTTACAAATAAAATGATAGAAAACGAGCGCTTAAGGCCCCACCCTTTGAGCCGGTCCATTGGCGTAGGCGCTTCAGATGAGCGCTCAAAGCTAGGCATAGTCGATGGTCGTCAAACAGCAAAGGCTACACCTGAAATAAATGCAAACGGCAGGCGCACTCTGGCGTGAATGTTTTTTTCCTATTTGTTTCTCTCCACAAAAAAGGTTGTTTTCTTATGCAGTACAATATTTAAAACCTTATTAATCATTAAAAAATGTATTTCAAAAAATTGTTCAGTATGAGTTTTAAAAAACTACAGTGTATATTAAAAACATGTGCACCGTATATTTTAATAAACTATCAGGTATTAGGAAAATATTGAGTGTTCATAAAAATATATTCAATGTATAATAAAGATATGTATATTTAAAAATTTTACCATGTATTATGAAAACGTTAGTGTGTACTAAAAGAATGTCAACATATGTTAGAAAATGTTCGGTGTGTATTCAGAAAGGGTTCATCATATATTAAAGATTTGATTACCATGTACTAAAAATATTGTTCACCATGTATTAAGGAAGAAAAAAGTAACGAGAAAAGGAGAAAAACGAGAAAATCAAACAAATAAAAGACAGAAAATGGCCAGAAAGAACCAGAAAGAAAAAAGTAAAAAGAAAACAAACAACGAACGTGAGAATGAAGGAAATGTAATCAAGGAACAAAACACACCGCTCGCAACAACCTGGGCCAGCCCACCTCACTGCGCATGCAGAGTTTTCTTCCACTTATTGGCTGGTTGTGCCGGGGAAGAGTATCCACCGATTCGTCGGTCCTTTTTTGAGGATCAAGGATGTATAGTGGGCTGGTTTATGTGCTAGTCTTCTCAATTCTTGACCGAACTCGCACGCCGGATGCACTTATTACTTCCCAACCTTAAGCCTGGACTCTCAAGCCTAAGCATATGTGGGTCTTGGATTTCATGACCTGGAGATCTTCAACATGATGCTTCGTGCCAGGCAAGCTTGGCAAGTCATGCATGATCCCTTAGTGCTAAGATCCTCAAGGCTGCTTATTTTCTGGAGAATTCTTTGTTGGAGGACGATCTGTGCCCTCACCCTTCCCAAATATGGCGGACAATATTGGATGGCAGAGATGTCATGGCCCAAGGGATCAACAAGAGAATCTACACTGGAGAATCTACAAATATTTGGATGACCAACACGATCCCCGACAGGGTATGATGAAACCCATTACTTCATGGATCCCACACACGCAACCACCATTGCTAGTCTTGGAGCTCATTGATGCTACTTCTGTTGTGTGGAGTGAAGATCTGGTGTGCTCGATATTTTTACCTATTGATGTTGAGGCGATATAAAAAAATCCTTATGTACTAGAAGATAAGAGGACTTTTGGGCTTGGATTGAGGACCGCAAGGGCTTCTTCACTGTGAGTTCGCCGTACAAAATGGTGGTGAGAACGAACATCAGTACACAAAGTTGGTTGGATGAGATCGAAAGACAATATGATACTACACCTGATTGTAATGGATGGATGTCTTACTGGAAAATTAAGGTGACATTGAAGTTGAAGGTTTTCCTCTAGAGACTCTCGCAACATTCTCTGCCAATGGCCACACTCCTTCATCAGTGCCACATGCCGACAACATGTGTGTGCACGTTGTGTGGATCTGAGGACACATGGCGGCATGCACTCTTAAATTGTTCAATGGCAAGAAGTGTATGGGCTCTCTCTTCAGAGGAGATGGTTGAGCACATGTGTGCTAATTAAGATATGAATGCTAAGATTTGGATTTTTGCAATGCATGACTCGCTATCACACGACGAATTTACCCAGATGATGGGGACACTTTGGGCGAATTGGAGCGCCATGAGGAGAGCAATGCACCAGAGCCCGATGCTACGCATTGCTTTATAGCATCCTTCATAGCGAACCTTCAGATACTATCTAATCCCTCAAGTGCACTAAACAACAGCCAACATGTACAACATGCTTGCTAGCTATCTCCACCTAAAGATCGAGTGAAAATTAATGTGGACATAGCTGTAGCAAGGAATGGTGTGTTTGGTGCAATACGAGTAGTTTTTCGCGATCAAGTTCAAGGGAATGAATGACCCTGGAAATTAGGAAATCACTGGCACTTGCAGATGATCACTATGAATAGAAGATTTATGTTGCTTCTGACTATAAAGTGGTCATAGATGTTATCAAGCAAGACTGGCAACAAGCTATGGGTCCATCATTAAAGAGATCAGAGAACGATCAAAGTATTTTTTTTTCACATCTAGCATAGCGCATGAGTTTAGAAGTTTGAATTTCAAAGCTTACAAGCTCGCAAAGCATGCTTTATCTGTAGCGGTTGGCTGCCATGCATGGTTAGGTTAACCAAGTGATATTTTTTTGTCCCTGTTAACATTGTGACGATTTGAATAAAGCTTTGCGATTTTACCTAGAAAAACTACTTCCAACGTCCTAGAGTTAAAAAAAGATTTCCAAAAAAGGCTAAAAACAAGGGTTTTGCTATTTCTCCAGTTGATGATAAATAAGTAGCCCCCCCCCCATCCGAATTAATTGACGCAGCCTTTATACAATGTTCAATCTAAAATTTTGATTCGTGTAATGGTGTAAGTATAGATGGAGAAGAGGACTGCCACCAAGTCTAACTGTGAAATACCCACTTCGTTCAAAAACAAAAACTACCAAGCCTCTTATCATAAGTTGCCAATCAATAGGAAATGCTCCAATGGTAGAAGTTATCTTTTTTGTATAGGACTATATATTATTGTATTATTAATCCTGAAACACGTGTGAGAAAACAGAAGACACAATGGCTTTCGAGGGCAGAGAACCAATGATATATACACCGATGTCGTTAGAAGAGTTATCTCTATCTAAACATTTCACATGTCGACATTAATTTCTCAATTCCTCAAGGCAAGAAACTGCACAAGATTGAATCTGCCACACATGTCAAGACGTATTAAAGTGATGCTGACATTTTAGACCACTGAATTCATATATTCATGGGTGCTACTTTAAACCTCTTCAGTCCTGGCGCAAGAGCATGGACCTTAGAAAACCAATTGTGTCGTTCAACCATGATAGTTAATTTGCCGCAACAAACTCATGATCAAAGTGGAATGGACTCATTATATTCGCACAAACATAGATACGACCTCTTTCGAACAAAAAAGATACATAGATACCAAAATCAATACATACATCTTGAATGTGTCACAACACTAGCTAACTGCGTAGGGAGTACCATACATACATATATAACAACGTTCATCAATCGATGGACGCTCTTAATAATAATTAAGTAGCTAAAAGTCAAGAATGAACCAACCTAATTCATTAAGGGCACCTCGGCAATCACAATCCTTCATAACCCTCCTCGACGGTCGATTTAAACGATATCAATTAGTTAGCTCAGTCGATGAGGATGATTACGTAGGGATCCTCCTAGACTGGAGGAAGGTCTTATGTTTCCCCTCGGCGGAGGCGAGGTAGTCGAGGAAGGTGGTCAGGTCGGTGTCCATATACCGCCGTTGGGTACCATCAGCGAGAAGCTCTGGCGCAGGACGGATTACCCGCTCTGGTGGAAGGCTGTGCAACGATGCCACCGAGATCCGCAATTGCGTTGAGTTCACTCGCACCCGATGCAACACGCTCTTGTACCGCCCATTGCTGAATATCTGCACACCCATATATTTATGAAAAATACAGTCAGGTAAGGAAGTTCAGGGCTTGTTTACTTCAAAGGTACTTCTATAAACTTTAGAGGATTTTTTTTTTGTTTCTGGGAAAACTTTAGAGGATTTGAATCCTCTTGATTCACTCTCATTGTTTTTCTGTAGTATCACACACTGACTGCTAGTAATTCATGTAGTTTTTTGATTCCATAGGATTTAAGAGCACATGACATACCAATTCTTTCATTCTTTTATTTTTTTTATGAAGAATCATACAAGCTAGTATATGCCTGTCGAGCGACGAGTGGTGTGAGCCGTAAGATGTGAGTGACATGGTGCAAATATAAAAATATGTTGGATTCATTGTTTCGAATAAGAATGCATTCTCTGGTGTATAGGCTAGGCTAGATCGTGTAAAAATATTTCATCTTAATTAATAACTTAATTACGAGGAGATGCACCCTTTGCTTAATGCACAAAAGAAGAAGCATCGTCATGCTGGTTTGCTTACAGAAAGCAAAAGTTGAGCATATATGCATATGTATATTGTGGAGTGCACACATTTATGGAGTGATATGATGGAGCAAAAGTCAAAAGACTTGCTATACATATATTGCTTATCTTAAATTATCTTATCTTTCCATGTGAGTTGAACTACTAGAGTGTGATCAAAGACTATAGTCTATGCATTGCTTCTTGGAACTGAAACTTTTGTCAACTAGACGCGTCGGCCACCTGATTGACTTTTCGAGCTAGTTTCTTCCATACTCCTACCATATATTTGTCTGCCATCATGAATCGTCGGGCTATCTAGCAAGCAATCTAGGCTACACATTTGTTAATTAGCACAAACATAGGCCGGTCTGATTTCCCTTGATTTGATTGCCCAACTAAGTATCTTTATTTATAATCGGCGAAAACAGACGCCATTTCGGCAGTTCTACTCTATTTTGCTAGAGCTACTAGTTATGTGCATTCCAAATATGCAGAAGTCGGGGCTAAACTATTTTTTTTACAGTTGCATCGAGATCTCCATGATGGTGGGAAGATGTGTATGCCTCGAGAGATGTGTATATGTACAAACCTCGAGGTGATCGCCGACGTTGACGATGAGGGCTCCGGGGAGGGGGTCGACGAGGAGCCAGTCGTCGTCGCCCTGACAGACCTCGAGGCCATTGACCTGGTCCTGGAGGAGGAGGGTGAGGAAGCCGTAGTCGGAGTGCGGCGGCATCCCCAGCGTCAGGTCCGGCTCCGGGCACACCGGGAAGCAGTTGACCATCATCATCTGAGTCCCGCCGTCGAGCTCCTCCAGCACGCCCTCGCCGGTGATCCCCATTGCCTCAAGCGCCGCCTCAATCAGCTCCCGGAACAAACCCTGGTTGGCGCGGGCGTACGCCGACATCACCTCCCTGCAACAACAGAGGGGTCCCACACGTCAGCGCTGAGGGTGCCGGTAGAAAGTGAATGAAGAGAAAATAACAGTGCCATCCATCCATGATTGGACTGGCAGGCGACAAAGTGAATATATGTAGTGGTGGATCTTCCTGGGGATTTGATTCGTTTTTATCTATCTATCTATCCCATTCCTATGCCGCCGCCGGCCGTCCAGCCGGAAAGTAGTTTGTTTTGTGTTGTGGCGTGGCTCGTCTCCTGCCGGAAAGTAGTTTGTTTTGTGGCGTGGCTCCTGCTGACTGAGACTGACACCTACGATGTAAAAGGCTGCTCTCTCTCTCTCTCTCTCTCTCTCTCTCTCTCTCTCTCTCTCTCTCTCTCTCTCTTGTTTCTCTCTCAATTATTTGCTGCTAGACTAGATACCCTCTGTGTTTGGATTTGGATTTGGTTGCATCAGCAGACAGCACATGTATATGTGTGTGTGGGAGTCCACTTCACCTCTATCTTTCACTGCCATGGTGAGATTGCTCAAGATTGAGAGTGGCTTGTTTTTTAATTCCTAAAAGAGGAATAAAAGCAGTGTGATGCTTCCACTGCTCTAGTTTACTGCCTTGTTAGCTTTTGTTGTTATCAGGAGAATCCCCTCCTATGTGCATGCACCAACCGGTACTAATGGGCATCGCATCCTTTAGTCCCGGTTCGTGGCACCAACCGGGACTAAAGGGCCCAGGTGAACCGGGACTAATGCCTTAGCCGCATGAACCGGGACCAATGCTCACATTAGTCCCGGTTCGTGACTGAACCGGGACTAATGTGAATATTGCCCTGTGACGAAAGCCCTGTTTTGTACTAGTGGCACCACCTACCCACACTTCAAAAATAATACTCCTACTATACAAGAAGAATACTATTACTACTATACCAAAGCAAGTGACTTCCACAACCACACAATTAATTACTACCACAAAATATAATAACTAAAGCAAGTGAGTTCCACAACCACACAAATTAGCTATACCAGCAGAATAAAAGGAGATTCGAGAATGACAGCAGAATAATATTACCAGCTAGTAATGCTATTCATCACCAGGAGTCAGAACAAGCTACTTTTAACCTGAGATATTTTTACGATCGTTTCATTAATTAATTACTTTTAATATACAAATAGTTATCTTCATATTGATTCACTATATATGAGAAATTTGGCACGAACAAATTAAAATACAAGTAATTCATAAGATCACAAAAAATGCATTTTTATGTATATTGTATACCATTCCCTCCATCCCATAATTTAAGGCGTGTATATTAGATGTAATAATGTCTTATATTATGGGACAGAGGAAGTATTGTCTTCACGTAACATAAAATATTTTTTACAGCTAATGTTTTCTTACGTTCTCGTTTGACTTGTAACGTAAGATAAAAATGTATATAGGATATAAAAATATGATGCAGTGATTGATGTTAAAATAGAGGAGTCCATGAGCGCGACCCTATTACCAGCTACCGTAGATAGTAATATTATCATTATCAGCTAGCTTAGTGAGAGGGAATACCAAATTGCTAAATATAGACTCCAGGACACCATACATACATAGAGCGACAAATCAAATCATATGTTGATACACATCACATCACATCATCATGCATAGTTTTGGACTGTACTACGTACCTGAGGTCGGACGGGTTGTGGGGCCATGAGGGCAGGACGTCGTCGAGCCTGGCCGGGTTGCAGAGCAGCTTGAGGAAGTCGCGCCAGCAGAGCACGCCGTCGTTGAGCTGGTTGAAGCTGGTGCCGTACCGCACCGGCGCCCGGATGTCGGGGGACATGTGCCGCGCCCGCTCCTCGAACGGCAGCGCGAAGAAGCGCGCCGCCACGTCCAGCATGGCCTTTGCCTTGTCGCCGGCGCCGTGGTTCACCGCCTGGAAGAAGCCCAGGTCGCGGCACGCCGCGTCGAGCCGCGCCAGCTCCGCGGCGCGCTCGGAGGGGACCGTGGAGCGGAGGCGGGCCATGTCGATGACCGGGATGCCGCGCGGTGCAGCCGGGGCCGGGCGGTCGGAGGGCGGCAGCACGTAGCGCGGCGGGAGGGACGTCACGCCGCGCTCGCACAGGTGCCGCACGCCCTTGTTCGGCTCCTCCTCTTGCGGTGCCTGCTTGGACTCCGACGAGGAGGAAGACGCCGGTGCGTTGCAGGTGGTTGGCTCGAGTTGCTGCTGCTGTGAATGGCCAGCATGGCTGCTGCTGCTCTCGGCGGCAGCGGGGAGGATCGCCATTGATCGAAGCGAGAGGTAGGTCTCGTGGTCTGTGGGTCGGATCTTTGGGGAAGAGTAGAGCCTGCGGATGAGTTGGAGGGAGAGCAGAGGAGGGTATCTATTTATAGGCCGGAGGAAGAAGAAGCAGCAGCAGCAGAGGAGGAGGAGGAGGTGCTCTGCTTTCCATTGCTGCCTGCGTTGACCCCCCCACATCGGAGGGGCGACACGTGTAGCTGATCTGTCCGTCCACGTCGGAGGACGAGACGCCCCAGGAGCTGCCACGTGCACCTCCTAGCTCCTACCTACACTACACTGCTACTACCTGACCTGACCTGACCTGAAAACACATGGAGGCTCATCCAATCACTTTCTTGCAAATAAAAGGTCTATTTTCCTTCCTGTAGAAAACCACCATCTCTCATCTCTGACCGCTTTGTCTGCCGCTTGTTTTCAAAATCACGCCCACAGTTTTTGAAAAAACTCTTCAAGAGTTCCATATGTCTACTATCTTTTTCCCAAAGGAGAGGCAAAAGATTTGCGTCATCGATTAATTAAGCACAAATACATTACAATAACACAATATAGGAGAAATGCATGTCAGGGTATTGTGGACGAGAAAACAACAACACAATCTACAAGTCACTATTTACGGTTTTAGTCTTTGGAAGTTCTATTTTTAAATTCTGCACACAAGTCAACGGGTGTTTTTGTTTGGTCAAAACGTTTTTATATGGGTACAAAATAAGATCAAGTTTGTTCCCAAAAGGTTTGAACTTTTGTTGACTTTTTTGTATTTACAATCTTTTTTTCCTACATCGTGTGCATATACACCCGAGTGAGCCAAGAGGTGTTATATACAGAGTGATGAATATATCAAAGTGACATGTCAAGCTTACATATACGACGAATAGGAAACGACCACTGAGACTAGTGTAGCTAGCATGATATATAGATAGTGATGGTGCGATATGTACCCACCCATGATCTCACCTCCACCACAAATATATCTTGAGTTGAGTTGAGTTGAGCTGAGCTGAGTTGAGTAGACGTAGAGCCTAGCATGAGTTGTGTCAATCTGTGACTTGTGTTTTCCAAAGGTAGCATATATCAATAGCTCTATACATGCATGCAATGCATCTGCCGCTGCATGCGCGGGAAAAAATGCATCAGATGCGGCAATGATTGATGCCCTAGCAAAGGAAAGGAAAGGAGATTGGTCCCGGTCGACCGTCAGATTATTTTCCAGATTCTGGCTGCTGCGTGTGCCCGCGCAGCGCCACACACGTACGCCCCGATCACTTTGAGTGTTCCATCGACAGGATCCATGCAAGATCTTTCTTGGCATTTTTTTTTCTTTTTTTACAGCTAGCTAGCTGCTTTTGTTTGTTCCATCACTTTGTTATGTATATCTTCCTAGGGAGGTATATTTATATATGTGCCACACTTTTGTGTCGACATTTCCAAGCAATAAGTGATTCTCCGGTTAATATTTGTTTTCCTCTCCAATCGCAAATAGATAAGATAGATGACGTCCTCCAAAATGTGCGGTAATTATCATTGTTTTAAAAAAAAATTACTAATCAATAGTTACAAATGTAGTGGCATGTGCATCGGCAAAGTGAGAATTGCACCATTACATTCGCCCTGGAAATAAGTATTCTCATGATGCGGAATCTCATAATTAATCTTCTTGCTGGCACGCAACTATATATATATGAAAAATCCAAAGATGCATATTGGAGAATGCAGATCATTTCTTAGACTAGCCACAGTGGGAGTAACTTCAGCAGTAACTTCAAGTCCAACTCAGCAAATTTGTCTATGTGGCAATGAGTTAATGAAGAGAAAGGTAGTTCTAGTAACTTAGCTAGTTACTGTAACATCACACATATCAAAGCAAGATGAGTCTATAGCATAATAAATGAAGTATTGCATGTTACCACGCATATGTTACTTCCCACTATAGAGGTAGTAACATAGAGTAGTAACATGCCCATGTTACTACTCTATGTTACTACCCATTGTGGCTAGTCTTAGGACAAGGGTGGTGTCAGCGTTTTGTTTGAAATGGAATTTGTTTATCACTTAATTGTTCACGTCTTCTTTTAAAAAAGTAAATAAAAATGTGTATGAAAGGAAAACTAGTATATGCCACTATAGTACCTAGATTTTCCACACAAAAATTTCTACTTAAATGCTGGTCTTGGCCTTTTTCGGAGTCGTAGGCATGGGCGAGAGACATGGCTCTCATCCATGTCAATGAAATCCTACATGACATGACGAAGAGATCGGCGACCTATAACGTGCTCTGAATGATTGATAGCCGCTAATATGTGATCACATGATATACGCTGCTTATGCTTAGCTATGATCTAGCTCTAGCTAGGGCATTGATCCAATATGCATGCACATATTGAAAAGGAAATAGAGATGCCAACTGAATTCAGCTGGCACGCATGACAAGAAAGAATTAAAGGGCAAAAGGCGCCGGCCGGCAAAACTAATCGCATTCTTCTTCTTGCTTTTCTGTTTTTGTTCATGCATAAGTATATGTGTCCCAACGCATGCATGAAAGGCTCTCTCCATCGAACCTTTCTAGCTGAGATTTGACTAAACTGAAAAGCTAACTTAACTAAAAGACTACTAGTTAGTTAACAAAGCTCCGATCGAGCGTATGCAAATGCATAGAACGGTATCTGAAACCCTATCTAGTGGTAATTAACTCAGTTATACTAATTCGGTTTCCCCCGCAAAAATAATAATACTAATTCGGTTTGACTAAGGTGAACATATTAACTAAGACTAGTTAAAAGGCTCTGCCGTTGATCGTGCCCATGCAATGAACGGTATCCGAAACCCTAGCTGTCTATCTAGCTTAACCAGCAAGCAGGATGCCTAAAGATTTTAGTACTATTTTCAGTGACGCTCGGTCGATTGCTCTGAATGGCCATTGAATTGTTATTTTGTGTGCGCAAGGCATCTGTTACCCATAGTTTTCGAATGTCGGGTAGAGCTAATGACGTAGATTCACACTGTCACGCACTCACTCGCACTACCCTGGGTTTGAGGTTGATGAGGTCATCACATCACAGGCCTCTCGCTGTTGACCCGAAATATAGATCGTCTCTTGCTAAGTTCATCACTCGACTTAATGAGACACACGGTGTGCTTTTTTTTGGATTTTTTTGTCTAACAACCTAAAGAATCATAGCTCAGTTTCAAATATGACGTTGCTTACCGCACATACCACATACCGTGTCGTACACACGGTGTGCTTGACGATCTCTAGTCATCTAGTGGGCAATTTTGTGTGCTAAACAACATGATGTCATCTACTACCAAAACGTCTTATATTTAGGAACGGCGGGAGTATAAATCAAATCATACATAGTATTAAGTCAGTTACTAACTTGTCATGGTATGATATTGCATAGCTCTTGTCTTGCAAACAATGAATCTTCTTTTGAGAGAGGAGAATTTTCAAAGGTGAAATGCGCATGCATATTCTTCTGCTCAAAAATCAAAATTATACGGAATACACCAGCTAGTATGCATACTCTTCTTCATTCGAGAATACAGACAGGAGGTACCACTGGTCGGTCAGGAATGTTCCAGCAACAGTTAGTCAGTGCATACAGATGGGCTCTGGCATCCATATGCATGGTCGATCGAGTTGGTCATTTGCAGTCCATCCATTATATTCTTCGTGCATGCATGTCAAGTCAACATTTCTTGTGGTCAAGTCAACATTCTAGAGGAATATATATGATGACCAATGAACATGCAGTTCCTGTAGAGTCAAAGTCGCGAGTAGCATGAGCACGAGGCAGCTACTTATGACCATGTATACATGCGTTCAGATCCATAGATGTAGACCATACCATGGAACTAAACAACATACATACGCAGGCACGCATGCATGCCTACGTACGTACCGGGTACGGCTGACATGGCATTATCAGTTAGTCACGATGCAATTTATGGAGGAGTAACATTTATGGATGCATTCGGTCAAGTCAACATTTCTTCACGTGGTTAGAAGTCACTATTCTAGAGGAATTGACCAATTGATTAAGTACTACTAGTAGTAGACTAGTAGGAGCATGCATGCATGCAGTTCCAAGTCAAGGCCGCGAGTACGTACGTACGTACGTGGTTGTATGCACGACGTAAGCAGCTACTTACGTCCATACATGCATGCGTTCAGATCGATAGATCTAAACCATGGACCTAAACTACGACTACGCGCGTACATACAGCTGACGTGGCATTACATACGTCAGTTCGCGAGCAAATGAGGAGGATTAGGCCTCCTTTGGTTCATAGGGTAGGGAAATCATAGGAATAGGAAAGTTATAGAAAATGAGATGACATGCATCTCAAATCCTATAAGTAGGAATAGGAAAAGAGATATCCTTTGATTCACATCATAGGATTTTTTCCATTGAGTCTAGGCTAATGTTTATTTTCCTATGAAATGTGGAGGATAGGAAGAATTCCTTCATAGGCATAGGATTTCATTCCTACAAACCAAAGGGCTCTAAATGAATTTTTCCTATAAAAACCCTATCCTATGAAATTCCTACAAAATTTCTCCAAACCAAAGGAGGCCTTATACTGAGGAAACATGGGATGTTGGTTAGCCAAAATGGAGGAAGAGCAGAGGAAAGCTTGAGCGACATGTGAGTCGCAACCCAAGCTTGTCATGGTTCAACACAAGAGGGGTTTCCGTGCGCCGCAGACCAAGATTTGCTCTCGTAGAGAACGCAAAACGGTCATTCCCAGGCAAGCAAATATGTAATCCCTGCAAGGTGGTCTGGTCTTGCGTGCGTATGAGAAATGGTAATAGAAATCGTTGTGTAATTAACAATGTAGACTGAGCACGGTACAATTGCATCAATCAGATTTCAGTGGTTTGTTCTTCCTCAATCGCCTTATCTCTCTTCTACACTAGTATGAAGTTCCCTAAAAGGGTCGTTAAGGTTGTTCAATTCCCAAATGACACACGTGCGTACTGCCCCTAGGATGATTAATTATCATGGCCATAGAAAATACCACCATTTTGCAAACTGGGATTTAATTTGGTGAGTATTATGAAGAAAGGGTTTGCGGGGTTTGCGTATCCCGGCTTTTTTGAGAGACTTGACGTGTCACGTGTTTTTGCACTATGTCGTTGCTTGCTCATGGATGGATTCATAGATGGCCATAAAATTTGTAAGGAATTCATTGATTTGTATGACACACAGAATTCCAGCATTCTTTTCTTTGCTGTACTTGTATCTATGAGGACAACATTTCTCCCTTATAGCAGAATCCCAACACAGCTTTCTTTCATATTTTTGCAGATGTGCTCGACCACGTTTTGAGGGATATTCACAGAATCTTGGCTGCCCACGTCCCTGGTCATCCCTAAACCAAACATCTAGCAACCATCTACAAACTGGCTATCCCTAACCATCTAATCACCTGAGGGATAGCCTATCCAACCAAACAACCCCTTATAGTGCGGCTGTAATACTTCTTTTAGTTAAGTATAGTGTTTTGGCCAAGTGTTGTTATATAACTGTGAGTTATGAACAACTCTAGCAGAGTCGTCATATCCACCAAAACTAAATAATAGCCGTCATATAATGCATGGACCACAAAATGTAGCTAAAGTTTGGCCCCTCTGTCTTATACCTGCAACCAGTGTGTCCTTGTGATTCCGATGAATTTGCTTTCCAGATACTCCATCCGTTTTTAAATATAACCTGTTGAGAGATTTCAATATGGACTACATACACAGGCTTAGGTCTAGAAACGAAGAGAGTACTTAGTATGGTGTGCATGCATCTAGTCTGTGCAGAAGATAGAGATAGCCATGTCTTTGTCTTCCCTCCCAGTAACACTGGTTATATGTTTAACTGGAATTGGCCGCTGGCTGCGCCCCCCGGCTCCAGCGAAGGGGAATGATAGAAATTCGGCAGCCTCATCAATATGGTCTCACACAGCTCTTTGTAGGCCAGGCAAACGTCTGATATGATCGGTATAGTTAGCACCCTCATCAATCTGGTCTCACCATGTGCAAACCAATTGTGTAGCTCGCACTTTAGCTAGAGAGCGTGGTCCTCAAGGAGATGTTTAGGTAGAGGACCCGTCAAGTTTTATTGTATTTTTGTTAAGTGAGGATGTAAATGTTATTTGATTAATAATGCAAGCCATGATAGCATTCTCTCAAGAAAATGGATGTGACTCTTCATTGAGAGTAGGATGATATCACATAGGGTTACTACAATAAAGAACAGTGCATATATCTAAGCATATAACGTATTAATATTTTCCAAGGGGGCAAACCCCCCCCCCCCCCCCCCCCTCCCCCCTCTGTATTTTGTATTGCAATAGCTCTCTCCTTGTATTGTAATTTGTGGCTGGACTGATTCTCAACGCCCCCCCCCCCAAAAAGAACAAATCATCACATATTTTCCAAGTGTGATGTGTTGGATGGACGTTGTGTCGCCCTCCTGACGTACTTGCCGATGTGCATTATTGTGGTGATACGTCTCCATCGTATCTATATTTTTTTTATTGTTCCATGCTATTATATTGTCTGTTTTCGATGTTTTATATGCATTAATATGCAATTTTATATGATTATTGGAACTAACCTATTAACCTAGAGCCTAGCGCCAGTTCCTGTTTTTCCTTGTTTTAGAGTTTCGCAGAAAAGGAATACTAAACGGAGTCCAAACGGAATGAAACTTTCGCGATGATTTTTCTTGGACCAGAAGACATCCAGAGGGCTTGGAGTGCACGTCAGGGAAGCCACGAGGCGGCCACAAGGTTGGAGGGCGTGCCCAGGGGCATAGGGCGCTCCCACCTTTGTGGGCCCCTCGTGACTCCACCGACCTATTTCTTCCGCCTATATATTCTCAAATATCCCAAAACCTACCAAGGGAGCCACGAAACCACTTTTCCGCCGCCGCAACCTTCTGTACCTGTGAGATCCCATCTAGGGGCCTTTTCCGGCGTCCTGCTGAAGGGGGATTCGATCACGAGGGCTTCCACATCAACACCATTGCCCCTCCGATGAAGCGTGAGTAGTTTACCACAGACCTACGGGTCCATAGCTAGTAGCTAGATGGCTTCTTCTCTCTCTTTGATTCTCAATACAAAGTTCTCCTCGATGTTCTTGGAGATCTATTCGATGTAATACTCTTTTACGGTGTGTTTGCCGAGATCCGATGAATTGTAGATTTATGATCAGCTTATCTATGAATATTATTTGAATTTTCTCTGAATTCTTATATGCATGATTTGATATCTTTGCAAGTCTCTTCGAACTATCGATTTGATTTGGCCAACTAGATTGGTTTTTCTTGCAATGGGAGAAGTGATTAGCTTTGGGTTCAATCTTGCGGTGTCCTTTCCCAGTGACAGCAGGGGCAGCAAGGCACGTATTGTATTGTTGCCATCAAGGATAAAAAGATGGGGTTTTCATCATATTGCTTGAGTTAATTCCTCTACATCATGTCATCTTACCTAATGCGTTACTCTGTTCTTCATGGACTTAATACTCTAGATGCAGGCAGGAGTCGGTCCATGTGTGGAGTAATAGTAGTAGATGCAGAATCGTTTCGGTCTACTTCACACGGACATGATGCCTATATTCATGATCATTGCCTTAGATATCGTCATAATTTTGCGTTTTTCTATCAATTGCTCGGCAGTAATTTGTTCACCTGCCGTAATATTTTCTATCTTGAGAGAAGCCTCTAGTGAAACCTATGGCCACCGAGTCTACTTTCCATCATATAAGTTTACGATCTATAATTTTAGTTTCCTATTTACTTTCTTTGCAACCTTTTACTTTCCGTTCCATAATCCAAAAACACCAAAAATATTACTTTACCGTTTATCCATCTCTATCAGACCTCACTTTGCAAATAACCGTGAAGGGATTGACAACCCCTTTATCACGTTGGGTGCAAATTGGTGTTTGTTTGTGCAGGTATTCGATGGCTTGTGCATTGTCTCCTACTGGATTGATACCTTGGTTCTCAAAACTGAGGGAAATACTTACTCTACTTTGCTGCGTCACCCTTTCTCTTCAAGGGAAAAACCAACGTGAGCTCAAGAGGTAGCACGTGGCAACTGAGATGCACAAAGATATCGACCGAAATGGTGCAGATGACCGCGACGGCTGGAACGAACAGTTCGTCGTGGCCCTGATTGGTAGCCATCTTCACTTCACGCTTCCCTGCTGACGGAGTAAATTGCACAGAAGTACCACAATTGGGGCATTGGAAGCAGATTGGTACCAAGATTGGTAATTTTTACGTGTCAGTACCAAGATTGGGGCTAGCCGTTGCAAAAAAAGACTAAAAGCTCGTTTTGTACGTATTGACACTAAAGCTGACCGATTGGGCCCGCCCGTCAGGCGCCACACTGGCCAGTGCGCGCGTTGCCTGCGCTGGCTGCGCGCTGACTCGGACGAGGCCGGCTCGGACCGTTTATGTGCGACCGAGCCAGACCCCGACCCCGACCCCGCTCGCCTTCTTCTTTCTTTCTTCCTGCTCTCTGCCTCGCCGTCGCCTGCGCCCGCCACCGCCGGCCACCACAGCACGCCGCTGCAGCCATGGTTCTGGAGGACGAGAGCAGCGACGACAACTCAAGCCTCCCGTACATGCACTCCGAAACCTCCACCGATGGGCTGAACCAGGTAAGTTACTCCATTGGAGCTAGGGTTAGGGTTAGGTTTAGGAAATTTGGGGATTTTTGTGTGTAGGTGGTCTTTGTTGTTAGGATTTCGTTTGATTTGATTTGTCCTCGTCCTCTACACATGATGGTAACTTGGATTTTGCTTGGGCAGGTGCCTTTCTCTCTTGAGGACCCGGATTACAAGGGTCTTGAGCTAGATCTGATAGTGTTGTGCGAGAAGCATGGGAAGCCATCAGAGAGGCTTGTTGCGTTTGAAGGAACAATGACTGGGAGAAGGTTCTTAGCATGTGCAGGGCCGGTAATTTTCTTGCCTTGGTGATTAAGCACTGGATGTGTTCATTGAAAGTGGCAGAGTCTTGTTTGCCACCTGTGATTCAGTTATGTGCATGCTAAATTTGTTAGGAATGATCATTATTAAGTTCAGTGGAATGCATTTCTGCTAAAATATATGCTCCTGTTGTGTGCACATGCTATTTATTTACACTTCTTTCCAAATGCAGTGTTGCTCAATATTAAGTTCAGTGGAGCCAGTTAGTAACAATTGCTTACTGCTGACAGTAGGTAGTCTCATTAGCTAGTTTGTTGCTACAGGCTAGTGTAGTGTATTTAGGTGGGCAAAGTAGTTCACATTGTGTTGCTTATTACTGTTAGGATTCCATTATATTAATGGTCAATTCTTAGCAACTGCTGTTGCTTAGCAACTTCTAAGTTGAATGGAGTGTTACTCTGGTGCCTAGTAAATATATGAGTTGATCATCCATTGTAGGATTACATTAATTTATTTTACAATGTGGTCCTGTTGCTTAGCAAATGGCTGTGCAAATCCAGTTAATGTCAGTGCCAACATTAGGTACTGCCATGAACTAACTGTTGCTTAGTACTCTTAGTAGTTGTATTGTACTAAATTTTGCCCTTCTAATTTTTCCAGGAAGGTCAGAATTGTGGGTTTGTTCAGTGGGTTGATGAGCAGTGGCCCCCAACAATGGAGAATGCATTGCTGAAGCTTTGGTCAATGGTTGAAGAGAGCAAGTCTGCTAGGGTGAATGATAATCTTCAAAGTGCTCTAACTATTCATGAGTTGACAGAAGAAAAGAACAAGCTGGATGCAGACTATGACAAGTTAGTGAAAGATGTGCATCAACTTGTGGACTTTCAGCAGGATAGGGTTGTGGATTTCAGTTATCTGCAGTCTGCTGTCACATATCAGCACCAATGCAGAGATGAATTGGTGGCTGGTATGAATGTAGAAATGGCAAAGAAAGATGCAGCTACACAGAAGCTTCAACAAAAGTATGAACTCCTGTGCAACCTGACAAGTGCTCAAGCAACTGTCATCCAAAACTTGAAGTTGAAGAATATGAAAGAGAAGGAATTGTTGAGTGAGGCTAGGATGAATTTGGAGTTGAAGAATGCAGAGTTCATAAAGTTTGAGGAGAAGCTCACCCAAGAGAAGCTAGAGTTGAAGCTCCAGGTTGCTGATCTGCTGAAGCTCAAGGAAAACCATAATGAAGAGAAGCAGATGCAAGAGTTTAAGATTACTGAGCTCATCAAGGCAGAGGAGAAGCTGAAGGAGAAGATCAAGGGGATCCAGGCCATCTTGCAGAACTGAACAAGATGACTTGAGATTAGTGGGCATTGCAGACCTTTTGGGAATGATGGTTGTGCAATGACCTAGTAACTTAGAATTATGGTTGTGTAATGTATGGTTCTAGTACTAATTGTGAACTCTGGTTGTTTATGTACCTAGTAGTTATGCTATTCATCCTTTTGTGAGAAAAGGATGGATTGTGCATTTGAACTCCACTATGTAATGTGAACAATGGATGTGTATTCTATAATGTGTTGAACTCCAGTGTTACTTATGTTATAGTGATGCTTAAATGCTTAAATGCATTTGCAAAAGTAATGCTTATGTTAGAGTGATGCTTATGTTAGAGTGATGCTTATGTTATATTGATGGTTTAAATGCATTTGCAAAAGGAATAGTTACATATGTTATGTTACAGTGATGCTTTAGGTGGTTCCGTCGACCCCGAGCCACCCTAGACCCTAATTGAATGCTTTAGGTGGTTCCGTCGACCCCGAGCCACCAAAACCCTAGTTGATGCCTTTAGGTGGTTCCGTCGACCCCGAGCCACCCTAGACCCTAGTTGATGCCTTTAGGTGTTTCCGTCGTCCCCGAGCCACCCTAGACCCTAGTTGATGCCTTTAGGTGTTTTCGTCGACCCCGAGCCACCAAAACCCTAATTGATAGGTTTAGGTGTTTTCGTTGACCCCGAGCCACCCTAGAGCCTAGATGATAGGTTTAGGTGGTTCCGTCGACCCCGAGCCACCCTAGACCCTAGTTGATGCCTTGTGACGCCCCCGATTTGACCGTACACTAATCATGCACGCAAATGTGTACGATCACGATCAGGGACTCACGGGAAGATATCACAACACAACTCTACAACATAAATAAGTCATACAAGCATCATAATACAAGCCAGGGGCCTCGAGGGCTCGAATACAAGTGCTCGATCATAGACGAGTCAGCGGAAGCAACAATATCTGAGTACAGACATAAGTTAAACAAGTTTGCCTTAAGAAGGCTAGCACAAAAGTAGCAACGATCGAAAAGGCAAGGCCTCCTGCCTGGGACCTCCTAACTACTCCTGGTCGTCGTCAGCGGCCTGCACGTAGTAGTAGGCACCTCCAGTGTCGTAGGTGTCGTCGTCGACGGTGGCGTCTGGCTCCTGGACTCCAGCATCTGGTTGTGACAACCAGATAGAAAAGAAAAAGGGGGAAAAGAGGGAGAGAAGCAACCGTGAGTACTCATCCAAAGTACTCGCAAGCAAGGAGCTATACTACATATGCATGGGTATATGTGTAAAGGGGCATATCAGTGGACTGAACTGCAGAATGCCAGAATAAGAGGGGGATAGCTAGTCCTGTCGAAGACTACGCTTCTGGACATCTCCATCTTGCAGCATGTAGAAGAGAGTAGATTGAAGTCCTCCAAGTAGCATCGCATAGCATAATCCTACCCGGCAATCCCCTCCTCGTCGCCCTGTTAGAGAGCGATCACCGGGTTGTATCTGGCACTTGGAAGGGTGTATTTTATTCAGTATCCAGTTCTAGTTGTCATAAGCTCAAGGTACAACTCCGGGTCGTCCTTTTACCGAGGGACACGGCTATTCGAATAGATAAACTTCCCTGCAGGGGTGCACCACATAACCCAACACGCTCGATCACATTTGGCCGGACACACTTTTCTGGGTCATGCCCGGCCTCGTAAGATCAACATGTCGCAGCCCCACCTAGGCTCAACAGAGAGGTCAGCACGCCGGTCTAAACCTATGCGCGCAGGGGTCTGGGCCCATCGCCCTATGCACACCTGCACGTTGCGTACGCGGCCGGAAGCAGACCTAGCCTAGTGGCGTTCCAGTCCAATCCGGCGCGCGCCACTCAGTTGCTGACGTCAAAAGAGCTTCGGCTGATACCACGACGTCGGGATACCCATAACTACTCCCACGTAGATGGTTAGTGCGTATAGACCAAATGGCCAGACTCAGATCAAATACCCAGAACTCGTTAAGCGTGTTGTGTATCCGCGAATGCCGACTAGGGCCAGGCCCACCTCTCACCTAGGCGGTCTCAACCTGCCCTGTCGCTCCGCCATAAAGTAACAGTCGGGGGCCGTCAGGAACCCAGGCCCACCTCTACCGGGGTGGAGCCACCTGTCCTTTCAGCCCCCTCACCAGAATCACTTGCGGGTACTCCTCGAGCCGACCCGACTTTAGTCACCACATGTGTCATGTATATAGCATATACCCGTGATCACCTCCCGAAGTGATCACGGCCCAGTAGTATAGCATGGCAGACGGACAAGAGTGTAGGGCCACTGATGGAACACTAGCATCCTATACTAAGCAGTAGGATAGCAGGTAAGGGAAACAAACAATGACAGGCTATGCAACAGAATAGGATTAATCGAAAGCAGTAACAAGCTACACTACTCTAATGCAAGTAGTAGAGAGTAGAGTAGGCGATATCTGGTGATCAAGGGGGGGGGGCTTGCCTGGTTGCTCTGGCAAGTAGGAGGGGTCGTCAACTCCGTAGTCGAACTGGGCAGCAGCAGTGTCGGTCTCGTAGTCTACCGGAGAGGAGAGGGGGAAGAAACAGTAAATACAATGCAAACATAAGCATGACGATGCGTGACATGACAATGAGCGGTTCTAGGGGTGTCCTAACGCGACAGTAGGTGATACCGGTGAAGGGGGGGAACATCCGGGAGGTATTCCCGATGTTTCACGTTTTCGGACAGACGGACCGGAGGGGGAAAGTTGCTAGCTCGATAGGTTAGGGAGGTGTGGTGGATGAACGGATTGCGTATTCGGATTCGTCTCGTCGTTCTGAGCA
The DNA here is from genome assembly GCF_002575655.3 of Aegilops tauschii subsp. strangulata. Lineage (NCBI taxonomy): Eukaryota > Viridiplantae > Streptophyta > Magnoliopsida > Poales > Poaceae > Aegilops > Aegilops tauschii. The sequence goes on from NC_053038.3 coordinate 998,242, forward strand.
ACTTTCATATAGAAAACATTTTCATCCGAGTTACGGTTTAAAAGATATGAATTTTCAAAGTTTATTTGAATTTCTGGAATTATTTATATTAAAAAAATGAATTATGACGTCAGCATGAGGCAATGCTGACGTCAGCAGGTCAATAGGTCGGCTGACCAGTCAAACCAGACAGGTGGGTCCAGTGGGACCCACATGTCAGCCTCTGTTAGTCTAACATTTAGTTAAACTAAACTAACAGTATAATTAGAGGGGTGGGCCCCATATGTCAGTGAGAAATTAACTAAATTAATTATTTTTATTTATAAAACATTTTCTTTTTCTTTTCCTTTTTTAATTTTTGCGGCGGGGCCCGCATGTCAGTGACTGGGCCTGCCCAGTCAGCAGTTGACTGGGTCAACCCAGTCAACTGGGGCCCGTGGGGGCCACTGGCAGGGGCACTGGGGTGGGGCCCGGAGGGCCACGTCGGCGGGCGGCGCCGGAGACACGCCGGCGACCATCTCCGCGGCGGAGCATCGCCGGACTTCGTCGGAAAAACGCTACGGGGCACGGGGAGAGGTGCGGCTAGGCGCGTTCGATCGAGCGTCCGACGCCGCATCGATCTACGTCGGTCCCATGGGCTAACTCGACCGGAGTGGCGCGTTACATCGACGGCGGTGTCGACCGTGGCGGACGCCGGTGATCTGGCGTCATCGCGAACAACGACAGAGGCTGCGACATGCCCAAAAGAGGGGTCCGACGGGGTCCTAGAGGTGCCCGGAGCACGTCTACGAGCTCGGTTGAGCACTTTATCGTCGGTAGCGACGGCGACGAGCACCGCGGCGGAGAAAAGCTCGGGTGAAATGGAAGTGGCGGCTACGGGCATCTACGGGCAGCGCTGAGAGAGGGGGAAGGAGAGACTGCTCACCGGGGAGGCACACGGAGGCCACGGTGGTGGCTTAGGAGCAGCAGGGCGTCGGCAATCGGCGGAGGAGCGCCGGCGACCGTAGGCGCGGAAGAACTCGATTCCGGGGCTGTGGTGGCGCCGAGCTCGAACCCTTGGTCAGAGATGGAGTAGAGGAAGCAGGCGGAGCTGTTGGACTCCTCGGCGAGGCGCGGGGAGCATGGTGGCCGCGTTAATGGCGAACGGCGGCGATGATGGTGTTCGGGCGAGATGGAAAAGCAAGGGAGAGGAGCAGGCGGGGGAGAAAGATCTCGAGGGTTGTCGACGAGGCCTAGGGGACTCGTCCTTATCCCCTCGGCGATGTGGCGGCGTGGGGCGGCGAGCAGGTCCGGCGGGGACGGCGAGGGCGTGCGCCCTCGGTCGGGTGAACAGACGAGGAGGGGGAAAGACGACAAGGGGAGGGGGGCTTGCTGGGCCGCTGGACCGATTCGGCCGGCTGGGCCAGTGGGCCAAGGCCCTTGGGGAGCCGGGGGGGGGGGGGGGTTTCTTTCCTTTTGCCCTTTTTTTATTTTTCTTTTCTGTTTTATTTCTAGTTTCTCTTTTATTTTGTTTTAGCAAAATACCAAAATGGCACCTAATTTGTTGTTACCAAATAAGTCACAACCACAAAAAGTTTCATCCCAAAATAATATAGTTTAATATTTTACAAAATACAAAAGGCATTTAATTAATGGTTTTAGCTACTGATTTAATTAGTTTGGTGCATTTAAACATTTTATAAAGACTTGGTTCCTCCACCAATATTACATATGATTTATTTGTCACCTTTAGAACATTTTAGTTTTGACATTTGAAAAGTTTTATTTTCCACTTTTAAATTTAATTGAAGTTTGAACTAGGAGTTTTGAAAAGGAAATGTGATTCAAATGTGATCAAGCCCTGTTTAGCAACATGATTAGCTTAATCACAGGGAGTTACTGTAGCATGATTCTCGGGGTGTTACATGCCTTTAGGTGGTTCCGTCGACCCGAGCCACCCTAGAGCCTAGATGATAGGTTTAGGTGTTTTCGTCGACCCCGAGCCACCAAAACCCTAGTTGATGCCTTTAGGTGGTTCCGTCGACCCCGAGCCATCCTAGAGCCTAGATGATAGGTTTAGGTGTTTTCGTCGACCCCGAGCCACCAAAACCCTAGTTGATGCCTTTAGGTGGTTTCGTCGACCCCGAGCCACCAAAACCCTAGTTGATGCCTTTAGGTGGTTTCGTCGACCCCGAGCCACCCTAGACCCTAAATGATGCCTTTAGGTGGTTCCGTCGACCCCGAGCCACCGAAAACCCAAAGTGCTTCTTTTTTAGCCTAGACCTTAACAACATATCCAACAATATATCCAGCAATATATCCAGCAACAGAGTTACTCTATCCAATAGTATGCACCATTGTCATGAACATATCAATCATAAAAAGATATAAAAAGAACCATCCACATGAACATAGTCCATTCCAGGCATTGATTAACTAATAAATAGCAAGATCACATCCATCCACATGAACAAAAGCCAGCTCCAGAAATGGCATTAACTAATAAATAAATCCATCCATCCACATGAACAAAAGCCATATATGGCATTGATTCTTAAAGTACACCAGCAAAGTACAATAAGAGCACCAGCAAAGTACACTGAGAGCACCAGCAAGATCACATTGTACCATAGGATGCAAGAACACACATGAAGTATCTAGTTTTGAACATTACATTGCACATGTGCCATTTAGTGGTTACCACTTGCATAGAAGTAGGCTCTCCATCCTCTGTTTCTACCACCAGAAGGTGGAGTAGCAGTAGATGTAGAGGGAGCAGTAGATGTGGAGGGACCAGATTGCCTTGGGGCAGAGAATGTACCTCTCCCTCTCCCAGCACCTCTACCAGCACCTCTAGCAGCACCACTCCCAGCAGCTGCAGCTGCAGCCCCTCTCCCAGCTCCTCTCCCAGCTCATGTTCCAGCTGTTGGTGTTGTTGTAGGAGCTGGATGAGAAGTTCTTGATGCTTGTGTAGTAGCAGCAGCACCAGCATTGGAATTCCTTGCAAGAGGCTTGCATAAACAAAGAAGGAAAATGAGTTAGTACTTAAAAAATAGAATGTACAAGAAGGAAAACCTGTTACTACTTATTAGAGGATTACCACATGTTTGTTCTTCCTCAAAGCCAGCTCAGGCTTCAACTGCTTGCTGCAGCTTGTGTACCTATGTCCTTGCAGTCTACAATCGCCACATGTTATAGTCCCCATTCTTGATGTCGCCTTAGGCTTTGGAACTTCAAATTTCCCCTTGATCCTCTTCTCTTTCTTTCTTCCTCTCTTCACTTTAAATGCAGGTGGGTCAATGTCTGGACCAGGGGTCCTTGTCCAGTCATGCTCACCAGGAACTGGATAGATCATTGGTTCATAAGCTGCCAGATAAATTTCTTTCTTGAAGAACTTGCTGACATAATCCTCTGGTTTTCTTTTGGCCTTGTTTATTGCTGAGATGGCATGGTTACATGGGATGCCACTTAGGTCCCATTTTCTGCACCCACATGTGTGCATTTGCAAGTTAACAGCATGGGTTTGCTGCCCACTTGTAACTTGCCACAAGTCCACACCAGCTTGAATTGGTTTGCAATATTTGGCCCTCTCCTTCTCAACCTCTAGCTTCTCACTATAATGGGGTGTTATGTCCCATCTAGCTTTCTTTCCACTCTCCCTATTCCTATGCCACCTCACCATCTGCTTATCCTTTATTCCATCACACATTGTCCTAATTGGTTTCTTCCTAACATCTAGGACATACTTGTTGAACACCTCAGATAAATTGTTAACTACAAGGTCAGTCTTGCAGTTTGTGTCAAATGCATGCCTTGCCCATGTTTTCTTGGGTATTTGACAAAGCCACTCCCAAGCTTGCTCACACTCAGCTCTAAGGTCATTCATTGCAATGTTAAATTTGTGTTCACTATATGCATAGGCAGCATTATCCATACACTTTTTCAGATCTTCCCCCCTAAACCCAGCATTTTGGAAGTTTGCATAGATATGCCTAAGGCAGAACCTTTGGTTGCACTTAGGAAAGACAGCATTCACTGCATTTAGTAGGCCCTGGGACACACAATTAAACTAGCTAAGCTACTATCTAGCACAAAACAACCATATAGGAACAATGACATAAGATGCAAGCACATACCTTTTGTCTATCTGACATTATTGTATATGGACCAAACCTTCCCACTTCTCCTCCTAGGCAGATTTTAAGTTGGTGTAGAAACCAATACCAGTTAGGTGTGTCCTCTTGCCCAACAATACCAAATGCTAGTGGGTATATATTGTTGTTGCCATCTCTACCAGTGGCAGCAAGTAGTTGAGCACCAGTAGTTAACTTAATGAAGCACCCATCAACACCTGAGCAAGCAAATTCAGTATTAAAAACATTCAAATGCATTTCAAGATGAAACAATATGTAACTAATGCACAAGGTGAACAAACTAACCAATGAATGGTCTGCACCCCTTGAGAAACCCCTCCCTTGCTCCATTGATGCAATAGAACATAGCATGGAATCTTGGACCTGGATGGGGGATTTTTTCAGTGGGTGTTGGAGTTACAGTACTGACTACTACTCTACTCCCAGGGTTTGTATCCATCACTGTCTGAGCATAGTCTTTCAACCTAGGGTATTGCTTCTTGTGGTCTCCTAGCACAACATCAATAGCTAGGTTCTTTGCCCTATATGCCATTGACTTGGGCACATCCACACCATACTTCTCCATGCAGGCATCAATCAAAGTCTGAATGCCAGTTGTTAGATCAGATCTGAACAGTGACTCATACTTCTGTGCAAGCCACTTGGCACTTACCCTTGTTGTCTCTGTACTAATAGGGCAAGTGTGCTTAATTCTCATCTTCTTAATTACAAAAGTAGTTTCACCTTTTATAACTGCTCCCACCATAAAGAAGTTGCAATGTTTTTGGTTGCATTCTACAATTATTCTTTGATCTGAGTTCCTATGATATTTGAAGTTTCTGCCTTGAGTGATGTGTAAGTTCAACAAAGCCTCTCTGAATTGATGTTGATCCTTGAAACATATCTGTAGACATAATTGCTCATGTGGTGCCTCCATTTTCTCATTGTACCATTTTCTAGGAGGCCTCTGCTTTGCCCTGCTCTTCCTTTTCTTTGGCAGCACAAATGACAATGGCTCATAACCATCATCATCAGCCTCCTTCAACAATCCTTTCTCTTCTTCATCAGATGAAGGTTGGAAATCAGGTTCCTCCTCTTGAACTACACTTGAATGTGTCCTTGTTGTAGGCCCTTTCCTAACTGGAAGCTTCTGTTTCTTCTTCTTCTTCTCTTCATGTACAATTACAGTTTCTTCATCCTGTGAAACAACCTTGTCATCCTCATCCATTTCAAAAGGTTCCTCAACCTCTGTGTCACCAGAGTAATGCACCATTTCTTCCTCCTCAGATTCTTCATCATCTGTTTCTTCCTCTTCTACTTCATCATACTCTCTCTGTTTCTTTCCCTCATCCATCTCTATGTCATCAGCATCACCCATATAAAAAGGGTTTACATCACTGTCATCTTCACCTTCATAATCAGAACCACCACTGCCATCATATCCCTCTTCTTCTTCTATTTCCAAAACAGCTTTCAGTTTTCCTTTTACATTCTTGCTCTCTTGTGTGCAAACACCAGTACCATGAGCTACTAAACTGCAGCTGCTACTCTGACTTTCAAAGGCAACTCCTTCTTCATCAACAGCATAGATGGGTGGCTCACTGAGATCATATAACACAGGCTCTTCATACACAACAGTGGATAATTCTTGCCTCTCAAACTTGCTGCAAGGAGGTGGACATGCCCTCACTAGCAAATTTAAAACCTTACACTCCTCAACCTACCTCTTTACTAGTTGCAACTCAGCATTACTCTCTACCATCTCCAATCCTTTCTCCCCTAAATCTGGATTCTCAATGTGAAACAGCAGATCATATTCACTAAATCCTTGGGTTTCCATCACTGCAATCATATTCAGGTATGTTACATCTGAACTGCAGAGCTTCAGCTCTAACATTTCTGAAGCATCAAAAAAGAACCTAACATCCAAAATGTCATCATACAAACTGCAAAATGAAATAACAGACAAATGGTTAATAAACAATTTTACTTAACATATTGTCTAACATATAAACAAAGATTTGTTTCAGTTAACAAATAAACAAGTTAACATATAAACAGAGTTTTGTTTAAGTTAACATATACACAAGTTAACATATAAACAGAGCTTTGTTTAAGTTAACATATAAGCAAAGCTTTTATTTACCCTAGCTAGGTAACATATAAGTAATGTTGGTCTGACAATTTGGACTAAGAAATAACAATGTAATCCACTGATGCTGCTCTGCTCTGCTCCAGTTAGGTAACACATAATGCTACTCTGCTCTAGTTAGGACTCATGTAATCCACTATACTACTCTGCTCTAGTTAGGCCTAGCAATTAGAGTGCTAAACATACAGGCAGTAAACTCTAACCCTAATCCCCAATTTCAGTGAGCAAGAATGGAGCAAGAATGGAACAGTGGAGCACTTACAGAACACCACCGAAGCCATGAGTCCAGTGATGGGCGGTGCTAGGGTTGTCCACCCAAATTTGCGCCATCCGCAGCCTCTGCTCCATCGACAACGCCGGCTCCGCAAAATCTTCCTCCGCGCTACTGTACTCCGAGCTGGAGTAGCCGCCACCGCCATCGAAGCGGGGGAGGTCGCCGCCGCTCGCATCGCCCAGGCCATCGCCGCCTGCCGGAGTCACCGAGGCCATCGTCGCCTAGGGCACAACAGCCGCGGGGAAGAGGAGGGCGCGAGGGAGGTGACAGCGCCTAAGCAGTTCGATCCATGGCTACGGCGGCGTGGTGCGGCGGCGGCGGGGCGGGCGGGGAGGCAGCCGCCGGCGAGGGTGCGAGGAAAAGGAACAGGGCAGAGCGGGGTCGGGGTCTGGCTCGGTCGCACCAACGGGCCGGCCTCGTCCGAGTCAGCGCGCAGCCAGCGCAGGCGACGGGCGCACTGGCCAGCGTGGCGCCTGACGGGCGGGCCCAATCGGTCAGCTTTAGTGTCAATACGTACAAAACGAGCTTTTAGTCTTTTTTGCAACGGCTAGCCCCAATCTTGGTACTGACACGTAAAAATTACCAATCTTGGTACCAATCTGCTTCCAATGCCCCAGTTATGGTACTTCTGTGCAATTTACTCCTGCTGACGAGCTTTGTTATTGTGGAGAGAAGAACCTACCAGCTGAGGACTATGTTACTCTTTTTACTTGACACTGCTCTCCAAGCCTCCAACAATGGCTATTTATAGTGTCGGGCTGCCATCTAGCACTCGACATGTAGAGCTCTCGAAGGCTGCCCAAACCGATGCACTGGCTGCCTAACCAGATACTCCATCCGCTTCTAAATATATATTTTTTAGAAATTTTAATATGAACTACATACAGAGCAAAATGAGTGAATCTACACTCTAAAATACGCCTATATACCTATGTATGTAATTTGCATTGAAATCTTTAAAAAAAACTTATATTTAGAAACGGAGAGAATACTCAGCATGATGTGCATGCATCCAGTCCGTGCACAAGATAGAGATAGCCTTGTCTCTATCTTCCCTCCCAGTCAGTGGTGGAGCTTCAAGGAAGCCAAAGGGGGCCATTGCCTCCCCCCACTCTAGGAAAACTGTTAACTGTGGTCCTAATTATTAGACTTGAATGTCCATTCATAATTCATGCATAATTTATCTTCATTTCTCCCTCAACTATGATTAGCCGCCTCAATAATCTTCATCAAGCTCCGCCACTGCTCCCACTCCCAGTAACATTGTTTATATGTTTAACAGGAGCTGGCCATGCCCTCCGGCTCCGGCAAAGGCGAACGATAGAAATTCCGCAGCTTCATGTGCTGATTCTAGAACGTCGTTACTGCCATGTCCCTTTAGTACTTGTATACAGCACACGTGTTTTACATCAACGAGCCCTTCTTATTACTGTCGATCGGTTGTCACATGATCGTCCTACAAGTCGAGAGACGCTTAAATACGATTTTTCCCTATACAAAAGAATACATGACCCAGAGCAGTCCTTCACGTACTATGAAGTTCCCTTCCTGAAAACCTAGAATCTACCCTGATTAATTCCTGTTTACCACCTAGGATGGGGACGGGCACAGGCTTGAATTTTTTGTCACGGGGATGGGGACGCGCAACCAAAACCCGACGTGTTTCATCCTCGTTGCCATCTTGACCTAGGAATGGGATGTGTCCCCTTTGTGCTATTCCGGAGATGGGGACACACATCTTCTCGTGCACAACAACGAGAGTTCTTTGGAGCTTTGCCCGTGAAGCTTTGTGGCCCGATTGGGAGGCCCTGGACCTGGCCGTTTTGTGTCACACGGAAATTTGACGCATTTTGGTTGTTGGTGTCTGAGATTGAAAAAAAAAATCAGTGTGCTATCATAGAAAACGCAGAACGGCCCTTCCCAAGAAAGCAAATATGAAAGCACAAGTATATGTTTTACAAAAAATTCAAACAAATTTGTGCACGTTCACAAGATATATGTCTACATTCCCTAAAAAGTTCAAATCCAAATTCGAAATGCACATATAGGAACAAAAATAAAAATTCAGCATGAATAGTGTCACAAAAAAGACAAAAGCAAAATACACTATTCACATCATATTTGTCTTTTTGTTTATCAATTTGTATTTTGATTTTAGATTTGAATTTTCCAGGAATAACATATACATGTCTTGAGAACATTCACACAAAAAAATCAGAACTATTTGTTGCATTTAAATTCGATTTTTCAAACACTAGCAAAAAGGCTCGTGCGTTGCAACGGGAGGAAAAAAACCATAATCTCCGATGTCCACGACCATAGTTTGCTGCATCACCGAGATACACTATAACTCTTAATTTGGTGAAATCATGAACATTTTTTAAACTAATGTACATATTTGAAATCATGAACATTTTTCAAATTTGTGAGCACTTTTACAAATTTTCAACCATTTTTGGTATTCATGAACATTTTCTACTGTTTTCAAACATTTTTAATTTAACTTGAATATTTTTTAAATAAATTTCTTGAATCGGCGAACATTTCTAGAATCAAAGAACATTTTTTGGAAAATTGGTGGAACAATTTTTGAAATTCACGAATATTTTTTTGATTTAACAATTTTTTTAAATGCATGATTACTTTTTTAAATCGGTGAACATTTTATTGGTGAGTAAACTATTTTGCAAGTCACGAACATTTTTTGAATTTTTAGGATATTTTTCCGTTCATGTACATTTTTTTAATTGGCGAAATTTTGTCCAATTTCATTAACATTTTTTAATAGACCAACTTTTTAAAAATCGTGAACAATTTTAGATTTCCCGAACATTTGTTTTGAAATTTCTGAACATTTTTTGAATAATAAAACATTTTTTTATTTATTAGGTAATTTATTTTTTAAAATTACGGAATTTTTTTAAGTCCCCAATTATTTAAAGGAGAAACAAGGAAAATGGAAAATAAAAATAAAAAAGAAATTAACAAAACAGGCCGCCCAGACATGTGCCGGCCCAAACGGGCGCGCTGCATCACAAAAAGACAAAAGCAAAACAATCCCACACTTTTTTCACAGTTCTGCCCGATAAGTTTGTGTAATGTTCTTTATAAAATTGGTTCCAAGGTGATCTCAAGTAGACTGAAGTTAATCCTGCCAGAGATAATTTCTGAAGAGGAGTCAGCTTTTGTCCCAGGTAGACTTATCACTGATAACATAATAACCGCCTATGAGTGTTTGCATTTCATGAAGCGGAACAGGGCTAAGAAACATCAATCTTGTGCATTGAAGCTTGATATGATGAAAGCATATGATAGGGTGGAGTGGACCTATCTTCGAGCAATCATGCTTAAGCTTGGCTTTACAGATAATTGGGTGGATATTGTAATGAGCCTGGTTACTTCAGTAAAATTTTCAGTCATGTTTAATGGGAAGAAGCTTGAGCAATTTACACCATCACGAGGGATACGACAAGGGGACCCGATATCTTCATACTTGTTCTTGATAGCAGCAGAGGGCCTGTCGTGCCTCCTAAAATCACAAAGACAGTCATCCAATCTGGATGGGATACAAGTGGCCCCTTCGGCGCCGCCAGTCAACCATCTCCTATTCGTTGATGCCAGCCTGCTGTTCTTCAAGGCAAACAGTGTGGGAGCTAACGAGGTGAACAAATTGTTGGAAGTTTATTGTCAGGCCACGGGCCAAAGGATTAACTACGCTAAGTCATCCATCTTCTTCAGTAAAGGAGTTCCGGACAGTATCCGCAATGAGATTAAAGGTTTGTTGAATGTTCCTAATGAGAATCTAAACGAGAAATACTTGGGTATGCCTTCAGATATAGGGAGTTCAAAAAATGGTGCATTTAAATACCTTAAAGATCGTTCGTGGAGCAAGATTCAAGGTTGGATAGAGAGGACACTGTCAACTGCAGGAAAGGAAGTCTTGCTGAAATCAGTAGCACAATCAGTTCCAGTATATTCTATGCCGTGCTTCAAGTTACCCAGAGGCCTGTGTGAGCATTTGAATATGTTGATCAGGAAATTTTGGTGGGGGAGCAAAGACAGCGCAAGCCTCATTGGGTGTCATGGAAGGCTGTGACGCAGCCTAAAGGAATGGGAGGTTTGGGGTTCAAAGACTTTGAGGTCTTCAACTTAGCAATGCTGGCACGACAGGCCTGGCGCCTGTTACAAGACCCTGAGTCATTGAGTGCTCGTATTCTCAAAAGTATTTACTACCCCAACACGACCATTCTTCAAGCCACTTTGGGGAACCACCGTAGCCAGATCTGGAGAGCTATCATTGAAGGGCGTGACACTTTGATACAAGGCTTGATCAGACGCATTGGCAATGGTGCCAACACCAACATTTGGGAAGACAACTGGCTCCCCCGGGAGGAGATGATATGGCCTTATGGATGCATGGCAGCAAACCCACATGAAGTCGTTTCTGACCTAATTGATTTGACCTCGGCCACATGGAATAAGGAGAAGCTAGAAGCCACTTTTATGCACTTTGATGTGAAGGTTATCTTGAGCATCCCGCTATGCACAATGAATATGCAAGATTTTTGGGGCTGGGCACATGAGAAAAGTGGCAAGTTTTCGGTCAGATCGGCGTACCGGATGCTTGTGTCTACAAGGCAAAGACGAGAGGCATGATTGGATGGTACAACCGGGTCCTCGAGTACACACATGGAGGAGGGATCGTGGAAAATGCTCTGGCGGACAGAGGTACCAGCTAAAGTATGTATGTTCTTGTGGAGACTCTCGAAGCATTCGTTACCAACAGAGGATGTCCGAGGTCATCGACACATGTCTACTTCGAGTTCCTGCGGAATATGTGGTGCGCCGGACTCATGGCAGCACTCCCTCCTTGAGTGCACAGTATCTAGATGTACGTGGGCTCTCATCGATGAGGATCTCGGGAGCAAGCTAGTGGTGAACACCGAGCCAAGCGCAAAGAACTGGCTCTTCTCACTACTAGAATCATTATCACATGAGCAGTTCGTTCTTACTGCAGTTACTCCATGGGCAATTTGGTCTTCCAGGAGGAAAGCCATCCATGAAGCTATATTTCAATCCCCACATGCAATACAATCTTTCATAACTCGCTTCATTGCAGACTTAAATGCTGTTGCAGGCGGAGAAGCCAGTACAGCAGAGGGCGGCCAATGTGCATGCAGGAACCATCACTCGGCCAAGGGCTCCTTCGGAGAATTTTGCTAAGATCCACGTGGACGCTGGAGTACGCGCCCAAAGAGGAGGATCGGCAGCAGCGGTATGCAGGGATAGACATGGCAATTTCCTAGGAAGCTCAGGTTTTTACCCTGTTAGGAAACGGGGATAAGCCAATTTCTATCCCCGTGGGGTTGCTGCTTGGTAAAAATTAAAACCCACCGGGTTTCGTGGGTGCAACCCTGTTCCAGTACTACCCGCACCCAAAACCCGCGAATCCTATAGCATCTGGGTCTCCAAATACACATGGGCTGGCCAAAACCTTATCATCCCGCTTCGAAAATGTCACTTATAGTCGCCAACTCGCCACATTCCCTCATCTAAACACTAGGCGCAGCCCAAAAAGACCCCAAAAAATTGATGTTCTTCAGTTTTTCTTCAACCAAAAGGCATTTACAATGAGGCCCAAGGATACATCAATACAGTCTTGGCAGTCAGCACAGCTCTAAAAGCATATGTGCAAACAACAGCAAGCTAAAACTTCCATTCCTAGACCAGCAAGCGAATATGAAGAACTCCGCCGTCCCTCCGCTCATGGTGCTGGATGGAGCTGCTCGTCCCCGCCGCTGCCCGTGCGACGCATGCCGTCAGACCTTTCCCGCAATGGCCTCGGGAGAAGTGAGCCTTGATTAGGTAGCTGAATTCCACTATTCGATGTTATCAGATCACCCGGGGCTCGCCCCAATATTCCCGGGCCAGGGTGGGGGGCTCTCGGAGGCAACCGAACCGATATCCCATAGCCGAATCCTGAAGGGACGATCCTAAAGGGCCACCATGGCTTGCATGCAAACTGAGCACCACTAGACTGGATGCCCGGGAATCGACAATGTCGAACGGTGGCAACACGAGCAGTGCTGGGCGTAGCATTAACTTGGTGCGCCGGTGCCTCATGGCGCGCAGCACGCTTTGTCCTCTCTTGTTGGATCCCGTGTCTGCCCTCCGGGCTAAGGTTCCTCTTGCCGCGTCTCGGACGAGGCCTGCTGACCAGATCGTCGGGGTTCAGGCGCCCAAACAGACGGGTCTTGAGATTCGACGCGTCCATGTGGCCCTTCATGAAATCTGTCAGGTTCGAAGCGCAAACTACAAGGCATGTGCAGATCTTCTGCATCTGCGTCTTCCCCACCGCCCTCGCAAAGTTCTGCGACCGGTCCAAGAAGTCTTCAACCTATATGGTGAGAAGGACCAGAGAAACAATAATAATGGGCACAATGAGTCTGGCTGGCATTCTGTTACCTATTGTTAGTAGTACTAGTCAACGTGCAGAACACCTACACTTAGATTACCAACCCCTTTCTTCCAGGTCTTGGAGATCCACGATGCTTCGAAATTGCTAGCACAGAGCCCATGCTCCCATAAACTCTCCACTGATAGTAGCTGCACGACACAAGGTCAAGGTCAGGCGACATATGATCCAAAATAATAATTGAAGTAAATGTGTTGTTGTAAGGTACTCACCTTACTCATTAGTGTTACAAAAAGTTCAGCTACCGATTCTTTATTTGCGCTCCCAAACCCCTTAAAGAGCGAGATGTTCTTCTCAACACTTGCGAAATCTGAACCATCTGCAAGGGGCCAAAACAAGATAGTTATCTCATCATCCTTTCTGGGTAACAGCAGCAGAAGAAAAGGTGAGAACACAAACCTTTTAACAAGGCAGAGAACGCGGGCAATATTGGAGGATGGCGGGTCTGCGCTGCCCATTGTAAAAGCAGTAAGGATATTCAACTTCTAATCAGATAAACAAATCAAAATAATATTAAATGCCTAGACTGCTGAGCTACTACTCACTAAGATGTTAGGAAAAGGAAATCTAAGTCCAGATATGCGGTGACTTGTCAATAGTCACGAGTCAAAACAAACCAGAGACTGGGGGTTTTATTACCTGTGAAGTAATAATAGAACCTAAATAAAATCAATACATTCTTGGTACCTGCAGATGGAAAGCAACCAAGGAAATGATTGACATCGAGCTCATTGTCTGCGCTGTCGGGCTATTCACATCATGTATCTTAGCCCAGGTCTTAACCTACAGCATAAACAGAAAAAGCAAGACCAAGAGTTACTGTTGTCACATAGCTTCAGAATAACCAACAACCATTGGTATGTTACACCACCTAGGAAAATGATCAAATGAAGATACATTACCAAGTAACTTAGTATCTGAAACCTTTCATCAAGTGAAGAAATCAATTTGATGATCATCGATCTTGTCATGCCATCTTTGTTTTCAACCGTAACATCGCACTCGATGCCAGTTCCCCGATCAATAACATTCACAATAGGCACCTTAGCACTTACAACAGGTAAAACTCCACAGTAAATCCCGTCCCCTGAAATTGAGAATATAAGGTTGTTTCCTTTATCTATACTCGACAGAACTCTGAACAAACTATGGTAACATGGTACGACCAAAAACAAGCTATGTTGTCAAGCCCCAAACTGTAATTACAATTGCCATGTCCTTTTGTTTCCCCCCTTTTATGAGATTTTGAGGCCACTTGAAGATTTGGTACGTACATATAAGCATTCTACAGAGTTTTCAGTATCAAGTTCTTTTCTCAATAAGAGTGGGTGATACTTGCGTTGATGAAGATAAAACCACACAAGACTGCAGAGTGAAGAGCTTGAAAGTTTATAACCGATCAATGGACGCAGTCCAGGAGACTAGTGTGAAAATGTTCAGCTCATGGAAGTAGTTACTTTGAAGGGAGTACAGAACTTTGGCGAATTTCCTGACAACTTTCATCTTTTTCTTGCGAGGACACTGATCCTCGATCTCCGCACTGAAGTTGACAGAGAGATCCAGGTCACTTTTAGGAGTAAACAAATCCATTGTGAATGACCCAAATGCTTGCACGACTGGAAACCCATTGTCGTTACCTGCAATGGTTTGTTAAGAGGGGAGGTCAAATCGGCATGGATGCATTCAAGAGACAAATGGGCAAGCAATAATCAGAACACCACCTGTTAAACTATATGGTGGAACATATCGATATCAATTTATCGGTCTGTGGTGATGTCACCCTAGAATATTTAAAATTCGAGCCTGTGACATTATCTACTCCGTATTTGCTTAACAGCACCATATAAACTGTGCTTATGCACCTTTCTTTCTAACAGTGACAAGCGCTATAGGCAAATTAGAGTAACGAGTAAACGAGAGTATTCGAAAAAAACTCAAATACAAAGAGTATAACCGATGACGAATACTATTATTGGAAGAGAGTAAAATTTATGATGGCATTATCTTTCTCTTTTCTGCGAGCCAAGTTCAACATGCTATTCAGTTCAGTGACTACATTATCCGTAAGAAAGGTAAACCATATCATCTCTCAGTACCAAAGATCCTAGTTGCCATCTTGCTGAAGACATCAACCAAGGCGTTCCGCTGCTCGTAGTCGGTGGGCTTGGGGCGCAGCACGGCATACACCTCGAGGAGCAGATCGTTGAGAGCCGGAAAACGGCCAGGATCGACCGACATCGCGGCCAGCAGCTGCTCCTCGTTATGCTCTGCGCGGCCGCGTAAATCTGCGCAGGAACAGACCAAAAATGCATCATCCAACCATCAACTAGTAAATTTTGCATCATATTATCTTATCTAAAGAAGAATGAGTGATTGATATTATGAAGTTAAACTAAATTTTAGCCCCATACATAAAGGCAGGAATCCCATTAGGTAGAGAAGATTGTGGCGGGGAGGGAGGGAGGGAAAAAGTAGGTACCTTGTGAATCCCACACCATCGAAGATGCCTCCTCCTCGCTGTCGCCGGACCTGCAGCCGTAGACGCATCAGAGATCTATCTATTTCTAATCTAATCTATCTACGGGCGTGGAAGGGGAACGAATCGTCCGAGGACCGTCGGCGTCGGAGTCGAAGGAAGGAAGGTACAGGAATACGAACCCGCCGGAGTCGGTGTCGGAGTAGGAAGTCGCGTCGGATGCGTCGGAGAATGGCGGCGGCGGCGGCGGCGAAGCGGCGGCAGGAGTCGCCATGGCTCGCCACTCCATTCGTGTGCTGCCTGGAAGTGAAGCTGGGGCCTCGCTTTTGTTTTTTTTTTCTTTTACTGCCCGTCGGTCACCGAGGGGTGGGGCCCGCTTGGCAGAGGCAGGAGATGCTGAGGCCGAAGAGAGGAAGTTATTATAGCCGTGAGGTGTCCAACCAACTCTTCAAATTTTACCCTAAAAATAAAAACTCTTCAAATTTGACTTCTCAAATTCTTCTACTACTACCAGTCTACCACCAAATTTGAGTCGTCTCAAAAGATGCAACGGATTCGCCGAATTTTTACGGGGCCATTGAAGCTGCAGTTGCTATATTTTCGAACCGCAGCTATATCTTCAACCATTGTGCTTCCCAACGGCGACGGTCGTATTTTGCAACGGCTATATTTTGTCTAGCTTATATATGCGTGAGAAGGGTAGTTTTGCGCATGCCGCCCTCTAGACTCTGACCACGCGGCCAGGAAAAAAACGAGGGCCGCATATCTTTGCCTAGAACTATAAGAGAGCCAGGGTGAGTTTCGGGCGGCCACGGGAAGGAGGCATCCAGCGGGGGTTGGTTTCTCCAAAGAATCTATTGAGGTCTAGGTGAAAGCCGAGCGGCGGAGGAGATCCCGCGGGTCCGTCTTTTCGCAAAGCGGGATCGGGTTGCAGTTGGAGCTGTGATTTTGGTCATAGCGGTTGGAGCAGATTGGGTTTAAAATTTGAAGTGCGGGAGAGGACGGCACTTGCGGACCTAGACACAAAATGGAGGGTGTGCACACTTTAGAAAGAAAAAAAATGAGGTATATTTCAATTAGTTTGGGTGGGCCTTGAAAATCAGCTAATTTTTACATGGTAAAACAAAATCCCCAAAATTCTGGGTGTGCCATGGAGGACGCCACTGGAGGACGCCGCTTGGACTTGCTCTTGTACCACACAACTGCAAAATCATTTAAAATCGCCTCAAATGGCCTCCTCCTAATTTATAATCCAACGGCATCTTTGGCTCTCACATGATTTGAAAAACACAGAAATAGAAATGGAGCATTTTGAATCATACAGAGAACTAAAATCATGGAAATGTGTACATGACACCAGAACTTTCCTTGAATAATTGGAGCAGTTGCCACAAAACACACAGGAAAATTTCAATTAAGGACCATATATGACACCACATGGAAGATTAGGTCCATATTGTGGTTGTCACAGAAAAAAGAAACTTTTATGCAGCGTTTAGATCACTACTTTGGTGATCTAAACGCTCTTATATTTCTTTACAGAGGAAGTAGAACATATTAAAAAGATTCAAATGGTTTCATATATTTTATAAACAAACAAGTAAACTGATCCTCCTGTGAAAATGTAATGCCACCTCTTATTATCGAGTCATACAACGAAGAATCTTATTCATCAAAACAAAGCGTGGTTATAGGACAAATATGAATTTCATTTCATTTCAGCACGATTATTAGGACGATGTTATGTAAGGCATCATTGTTTCGAGAGGGCTGAGCAATCTCACCAGGTCAACTTTGTTTGTAAGAAGAAGAAAAAACCCATGAATAAATCAGTGAAGACCACCCAAGAAACACATATACTTACACTACATCAGAGGAGGGGGGGGGAACCGACACATTGGCGAGACCAAGGATTATACAC
The DNA here is from genome assembly GCF_002575655.3 of Aegilops tauschii subsp. strangulata. NCBI lineage: Eukaryota > Viridiplantae > Streptophyta > Magnoliopsida > Poales > Poaceae > Aegilops > Aegilops tauschii. Next base: position 1,015,631 of record NC_053038.3, read on the forward strand.
ACACCCACACCAACCAACCAACCAACCAACCAATGTGTCCAAAAAAATCGAACAATCATCATCATATCATAGTCCAGGTTATATTATCCTTTGCTGCAAGAGAAAGCTTCCATCGCCTTTCTTCCTCCTTTCCTCCTTGTATATTCTACGTACCATCTAGTTACATGATGAAGTAAGCTCGGATCACCTCAATAATGGGTGCGCGGCACAGCGGACACTTCCCTCCGCTTCGAACCAACTCGTTCGCGCATTTCGAGCACGTGCACATGTGCCCACATCTGCACCACCCACGAAAAATCATGCTCAGCACTACTTGGTAATAATAGGCAATCATATGTTTTGACAGCTTTTATTTTAATAATGGATAGAGAACCAACCTGTACAGAAGAGAGTCGATCGGAGTATCACAGCATACACAGCAAGTGCCTTTCCTCACATTCATCCATTTCGATCCATCGTCGATGGTCTCCTTGGGTTCCCCTGAGACACAAAATACATCGACATTCAGGGTACAATCATATAAGCACAAGAAAAAAGAAAAAGGGCAAAGCTCTACACCAAGGCTAAATTTTTTGAAGGTGAGACCAAGCATGCCCAGGCCTGTCTTCCTTTCTAAATTAGCACAGGATCCACCATACGAGTTTATGTGAAAACAAGAGTTACTAACCTTGCTCCCCGATGAAGCGATTCAAGGCCGCGGAAACTTCCTGCCTCACAGAACGTTGTAACTCAAGCTGCATATCCATGCAAGCTTCCAACATCCTTTGCATATGACCCATACCTTGCTGAAGTCTAGCCATATCGGCCCTCAAATCATTAATAGCCTCCCATTCCTGCAGAAGCAAACCAGAAGAAACATATGGCTTTAGCTTTTGATATATAGCCTGCAAAACTTCCCTAAAAAACTTAAAATGTTCTCCCATCAATCTTACAAAGAAGGGAAGTTATTGTAAATCCAATTATCTATAACAAAATAGTCCAAATTAAAGCAAACAAGAACCGAGCGGTGCTCGGCTGACTAGAGCGCATGCCTGTAAGCTCGCCCACCCGCGTCCAAGGCGCAGCCTCTGCAGGTGCCTTGTTTCTACCTAAACAAAATGTACAGTCAAGGGAGGGAACTTCCCCCTTTAACCACGTTTTTAAATGCCAACAAATAAAACAGTCCAAATTAATGCAAACAAGAACCGAGCAGGGCTCGGTTGGCTAGACCGCACGCCTGTGAGCTCGCCCACCCATGTTCGAGGCAGAGCCTCCGCAGGTGCCTCACTTCTACCTAAGTCTCAGTCCCCGCATTTCTCCCAATCATTTATCTCCGCCCAAGTCGGGCATGAGGGGGTGGGGTGGGGTGGGGTGGGGTGGATACATTATATCTCCTCTTCCTAACAAATTGGTCTTTGGGATAGTTGGAACTTCCCCCTTTTACCACATTTTCTAATGCAGCAAAAAAATTAAAAAGTGAATAAAACTGCGTGTAGTAATAAGAATGTCAAAGAGAATAGCTCACGATATCGGAACGGTTTATGTTCTGTCTCATCCAGTTGTTATGATGCAACTCCGAATGCCAAAGCGGTTGACGAGGAGGCATAGGTGGAGGTGGAATCACTAAGCGGGGCCTAACATTTGCAGCATCACGAAGAAGTTGCTGTTCCTCGTCGTCATCTCCATGCCGCTGCTCTTCTTGATCTTGCTCCTGCGGGTCAGGGGTTGCTGCTGCTACCGCAGGTGTTCCTTGCAGATTCAAAGAGAGAGGACCACGACCTTGCCGTTCAACGTACGACCGGATAAGCCGGTCTAGGTTTTCACGGAAAGCGCTATCAAGAAGATTAGAAACGCTCCTTCTGCAGAATTATTGAGCAATGTATATATCAGCGTTAATTTAGATTACATACGTACGTACTGAATAATAAGCCGCTTTTGGTGCTGAGCTTCTCTTAGTGCAAGAAAGAAAGAAAGAAAGAAAGAAAAACCTGCTTAGAAGCTCCCTTAGTTCTGTGCTGTAGACATTATCGTCATCACCAGGGGTAAATGTATTAACTCTTCTGATAAGCGTAGACTCCTGGTCAGCGGGTTGCTCTGAATGATCGTCATGCCAGTTATGCGCACTCCCATTGGACTCATCGTCGTCGTGCCACACTTCATTTACTTCTGGAAAATGACCGTCACTGTGCCACTCGTCACGCACTTCTGCGGGATCGTTACCCTCCCTGTTCCACTCTCCACGCGCTTCTTGGAGATGATTATTGCCTTCAAGCGCTTCGGGGAGATGGTTACTGTCAATCTGCTCTTCATGTGCTTCAGGAAGATTATTATCACTAATTGTAGACTCATCACTTGTTTCCAGAAGATACGAGGCCCCTTGATGATCTCCGGCCTCTGTTGTCCTCTCATCAGACGATGATGAACTGCTGTCCGCACTTTCAATCCAGTTTCTGCCAGATCCCTCTCCGGTAGTAGTAATAGCATGGGAAAACTGATCCCAGTCTCTTCTTCTCTCCACCACCTCCAAATCTTCCTGCCAACCCTCCTCCTGACTATGAGGTTCGGACAATCCTTCGGCAATACTAGGAGCATTGCTTCCATAATCTGACCCTGTTGCTGCATCTCCAATTCGCTGAAGACCAACATTATCGTTTGCCTGTTGACGTGTGTCCTGGGTATCTTCAGAAGAAGCAGTACGGCTTGATTCAGAATGGTCAATGGTGGAGAGCTCAACAGTCTGAGCTGAAGATGAATCCGACCGGGTAGCTGCTTGACCTCGTACGAGATTCTCCAATCTGAAGGGGAACGCTTCTCTAGTTATTATTTAGTTCACAGTAAAACATTCATGCAAGTACATTATAAGTGCAACGGCCAAATCGGTCCCCAACTCGCCCGAAATATTACAACCTTTCACATGAGACAAAGACAAAAATTTACACACTTCATTAAGATTGTATCTTGAGGTAACTACTATATTAATTTCAACATGAACCAGGACAAAAACAAAATTTGTGAGTTTAGCGAGTAAATGCTTGCTTAACATCATCGATTGCTCCGTTATTGGAACCTTGTCATTCATTTGGGCATCATATAAGCATCATTACTCCGACCATCATATGTTGATTGAGACAAATATCAGCAAAATGGGGCGTAAACAAAATGATCGAACTGTAGCGATATCAGCATCAGTACAACTAACCACTAAGAATCATGCATGGCATGGGCACTCCATGCATAAGATGGACCTCCTCCAACCAAAGCAACAGAATCAGGATGTTCCGACAATGACCCATCAATTAGTAGTCCAAAAATCAATAATTTCGCTTGCATAAATCCTTTCCAGGAAAATAAATGGAATGCTGCTATTATTATCCACTAAGCATGGGCAGCAGCAGCAGCAGCAGCAAGGATAAAGATGCGAGCTTGCTGACCTGAGGCCGGAGACGGGATGGCGCTGCCGGAGCTGCCCGAGCTCCCTGGCGGCCACCGACGGCTGCCTCCGCTCCTCCTCCGGCAAGCCGCCGTTCCGCAGAAATCTTCCCCGGAGCAGCGCCTGTGGTTGGAAAAATCTCTAGTAAGAAATGAGCAATCGTGCTACAGCTAATGGAACAGTGTGCTGATGTGGCGACGCACGTGGATTCGGTTGCGGTGGGGGAAGGCGGAGACGGCGCGGCGCAGGGATAGGCGCTGGAGCTCGGCGTGGCGGTCGGCGGCGAGGCGCATGACGAGCTCGAGCCTCGCCTGGCGGCCGCGGATCCGGGGGCCGGCGGCGGGGGACGGGGGCGGGTGCGGCGGGTCGCCACCGTCGGCGCCGCCCTGGTCGCGGTCGCGCGCGGCCTCCATCTGGACCTGGACCCAGTCCCGGACGAGGCGCACGCGGTCGCGCTCGATCTCGCCGAGCCACCAGCCGGCGTCGGCGGGCGTGGCCGAGATCCGCGCGGCCCGGTCGTGGCTCCAGCGGCGCGCGGCGCGGCGCACGGCGTCTCCGTCGGCGCTGTCGGCGCCCGGGGAGCCCTCCCTGCTGCTGGATCCCTCCTCCCAGTCGCTCTCGCTCCGGGGCTCCGACGGCTCTCTGCGGGGGCGTCGGCGCGGCGCGGTCACGGACGGCGGGGCGTCGGCCATCGCCGGCCGCGGCGAGGCATTGGGGTTTGGTCGGAGGGGACGGAGGCAACCAACGGAGGTGGAGTCGAAGCAAGTCAAGGTGGAGACGATTTTGGTTGGCCGGAGAGATTAGCTAAAGACACGATTTTTCTCCCCTCTCCTTTTCATTTCCTTTCCTTGGTATATGCAATAATGATTCATTCAAAAAAGAAATGGCAATGTGGAGGGAAACCTAAAATATTGCTAAATCCATTATTGGTTGCCATTTATGTTTGCGCAAACAAAATTCATTATTGTTTTCTCTCGTTGTCCACATTGACATCTTCTGAGACAAGATTGTAAGGAAGGGACCGATTACTCGATTAGCTACCTGGTAGGTAGCCCCTCGCTACAAAATGCCTCCACCCACTATAACAGAAACTACATCTTAAAAAACTATAAGAAAAGCTACAAAAAAAATTACCCATGGCCGGGTCCCGGCACACCAGAAGATGAAAATATGATGTGTTTGTAGATCTCATGGCCTCATCCCACCGCCTCGCGTAACGGAATAACAGAGTTCAAAGCATCCGTGTGCAATCAAACGGTGATCATTCGATGTATAATGACATAGAATATTTCTACTATATTGTTGTTGTTGTTGTTGTTGTTGTTGTTGTTGCTGCCTCATAAACCTTTTATGTTTCAAATTGCATTTACGTCATCGATGGGCAAGAACTATTCTGACCGGAAAATGAAGAGTATAGTGAAAATACTATATACGGCGGTTGCAATACTATTTTCTCCTTGTGTACACCAAGGATTTGACCTTTACTCGCAACATTGCTTATTCGACTACTTTTATACACAGATGGTGGTGATGTAGGCCACCAGTCATTAGTTTGAGAATGGCAAGAAAAAAGACAATAGTTTTAATATATATGGTCTTCCTTTTCCTTCTTTTTTTTTCTCTGTATATGGAATGATTATTCAAAAAATAGAATTAATGAGGGAAACTTAAATGTTGCGAAATGAATTACTACCTTCGATCCATATTACAAGATATCTTCCTTTATATCTTCTGAAAATGCATTATCATTTCCTCCGATTGTTCACATTGGCATCTTCATAGACAAGATTGCAAGGGAGAAACAATTACTCTTTCTTTGCGAATAGAAACTTTTAAGAGACACCAATTACGCAATTAGTCGATAGTTAACCAAGCGGTTTATTACTCCCTGCGAAATGGCTCCCTAGAATAAAACTACTGAAAAATGTGTACTCACGATTGGGTTCCACTATCCTGGATGGAAAAAAAAAATACGACGTGTTCCATAGACCTCACAACCGGATCCCAGCTGAGTTCAAAGCATCCACGTGCAAAGGAACGTCTGGTCTTCCTACATTACTAATATTATACCAATTCTAAACCGTTTCCGTTGCAAATTGCATCTACGTCGTCGGCGGGCAAGAATTGTTCTCGCATGAAAAGGGAAAGTGTGTATAGTGAAAGGACTATATACAACAGTTGCAATACTATTTCTCCTCGTGTACACCATGGATTTGGCATACTTTAATAGCAACTTTGCTTAATCAACTATTTCCAGCCATAGATGGTGGTGGTGTAGGCAAGCAGTCGCTAGTTTGAGGCCGACCTCTAACGAAAAAGAGACTAGTTTTATCATATGATTGGTTGGAGAGGTTGGGTGCAAGCAGGGTTTATCTTTTCTTCCCCACTCCACCTTTTCTTTTCTTCGTACTAATAATCATATTGAGGGGAACTAAAATACTGCAAAATGAATTATATTGTTTTCCTTTTATCCGCAAAGTTAACAAAAAACATTTTATGTTGCGTCTTGTGTCCACATTGACATCTTCATAAATTAGAAGGTTTCTCCTACGATATCATACCAGTTCTATACCATTTTCATTGCAAAACGCATTCGCGCTGTCGGTGGGCAAGAAGTCTTGTCACAATGAAAAAATAGAAAAAGGAAAGTAAAAGGGCAATATACAACAGTTGTAAATTTGTAATACTATCATTCTTCCTCATGTACACCAAGGGTTTGACCTATTATTTTCAGAACTTTGCATGTTCAACTATTTTCAAAGATGGCGGTTACGTGGACAGGCAGAATTACCAATATTTCCGGAATCGTCACCAGTCACTACTTTGAGACAAACCTCTAAGGAGGAAAAAAAAAACAGTTCTAACCAAAGGATTACCATACGATAATTCACCAAGTCGGCGTTTAGATACGCCAATATGTTTTACACATTGCAAAAATAAAGTCATTGTCATGTGATAATAGTCGTCATACTACATGACAAGCGAAACAGCAATAGTAACAACAAATATCGCAACATGAAAAATAACATTGTTGTCCCAAAAATGCTTGTGTAATACTACCACATGAATTTGGCAGCAGCTGCAAACATGGTTAAAACATCGGTTTCATCAGGAAAATAGAACAACCATGTGGAATTCTTTAGTTGGTGCAGGAACAAGCTGGAATATTGGAAAGTAGCTTGGAGTCTTGGACTTCCTCCAGGAACAAACAGGTGCTAATTCCCTCCGTGCAGCAGCCGCTTTCAGATTCAGAGAATTCTTTGGTCCCAAGCCTAGCATCTTGACTTTCACAGCAGAAATTTAACCCAGCGTAAACATCAAGTGCGGCTCTTCGGTGTGATCTTCACTCTTTCCGCAGCCCGAACATCAAATGCAGCTACTGTATCTCTTGCTAAAAAACGAGAGTTTTTTCATAGGGTATCTCTCGCCCTGGTTTACTTCGTGTGTACACCAAAAAGACAGACATCAGCAAAAATCAGCTATTTTTTTTTTCATATAGCGGCGCATGGGATCGTGCGTCCCACGGCTTATTCGAGGATCCTCTCTCCGGTCGAAAAGACGTTCCACACCACTGTCCCTACTATGTACAGCAGAACAGCCACCTGAAACACACTGTCCCAAGAGCCTGCAAGCGATAAATACAGTAGGAAGTTAGCGATAAATATACACGTTGCATATTCCCCGTAAAAGGAAAAACGGGGTTCTACCTTTCTGAAGAATGTAGCCAGTGGCAGCAGTACCAAAAACTCCTGCAAGCACGCCGGCGGTGTTCGACAGCCCAAGAAGCACCCCCTGCAATTTTGTGGGACAATATCCTGTCAGACGCATTCATCGGATCGCAAACCAAAACAAGCAACCAATAGCCAATTTCTTATCTGAAGAACTAGTGAAGACAAGAACAGTGAGGATTCACACGAGGACATTACCGCGTAGCGCGGTCCTATATCCTGGTGGTTCGAGTACAGCCCAGACTGGGAGAAAGCATCACTCCCCTACCAAAAGATGGACAGAAATATCAGCAGCCAATCATAGCACATGATTTATTTGTGTATCAGAAGTGCAAACCTGACTGCATGCCATACACAGCACGGCCATGGCCGGTGTACGGACTTTGCTCAGCAGTGTCAGGAACAAGGCTGGTCCAAGAAAACCGATGGATTGCATGATCTGCACAGAAACAGGTTGCCAAGTATGTCAAGATTGGCAACTATGCGCAGAACGAACTTTTTGCCCACAAACAAAATTTTTTTACAGAGGAAATAACAAGGTACTGAAAATGAACTTACCTTGCGAACATTTGTTATCGATACCCCTCTCGCAACGAGTGTGTCAGCTATCCAGCCACCAACGTTTGCAAACACGGCCATTGTCAGCCACGGCAAGACGCACAGAAGCCCGGACTCCGTTAGATTAAACTTCAGAACCTGCATAAAACCCGTTCGGCAAGTATAGCAATGACATGGTGTCCATTGTCTGATATACGAGCAATGATGAATGCCGAACATTTTTGCGCTACTAAATTACCTGATTGTAGTACGTGGGCATCCACGTTAGGAGGATGAATGTTCCCCAGTTGTGGCAAAAATGGGATACTATGAGAGCCCATACTGCAGGCTTCGATAGGATTAACTTCCATGGTATGGAGCTAACAGGCTCCTTCATGGTACTACCACCTAGTATGTGCCTCTTTTCATCCTCGGTTACTTCCGGATCTTCATTCGGAGAGCTGCGCGCCTAATTAGAACAGAGACCAGCAATGAGCTGAATAACAAGGATGAGAATCTAAAAGCCAAAAGAACGTCACCAAGTAAAAGTTTAGCATTCTCATTTGCAGAGCTGTTCATGTTAAATTAAATTATGTGCAAAGCAAGTGCTTATGACATATGCAAGTGTACTGAGAAATAGCACCGCATGGCAGAAGGTGAGAAAGGAGCGCAAAAAATTGGTATATCTTACTTTGAGTTGCCACAGTGTAAACCAGATGCTTCCCAGGGACCCAAATCCATAGAAAACAGAAGGCCAGCCGAATTTGCTTATCAGGAAAGGTGAGAAGGCCAGGCCGGTAACTGAACCAAGGTACATTCCACTGTACACTAATGCAAGGGATCTGCTCCTCTCTGAAACCGGGATCCATTTGGATAGAATGTTGTTCATGGCCGGCATGGCAACACCCTGTTGAAAAAATAGATATAAGAAATAATAAGCCAAAAAGGCATTTCTTGCAACAAGAGATTGATTTATTAACAGTGTCTGTGCTACTGATAATTTTAAGAAGCTCATATATATCCAAAATACTTGATGATCCATACCATTTTAAGGCATATGTTGTCTATACATCTGATGAATAGCATAAAGTAATGAAGAGTGGCAGCAGAAGACATCTACCTCGCCTATCCCCATGAAAGCACGCACGACAAGTAGGAACGGAAGGCCGAGCTTGGCAGCGAATGGTGTAAGAATTGTTGCAATAGACCACCATACAACCCCGAATCCAAGGACCACCTTGCCGCCAAACCGGTCAGCCCAAATGCCCCCAAGAATCTGCAGGGCAAGTTTACAAAATCAATTTTCAGTCTTTTTTAGGACATGATGAACAACGATGGTGCCCAGTTACACTTAATTGGAACTGAAACCAAAGTCAAGTATCTGTGACTGCAAAGAAGATGTATGACAAGAAACAAATGCAGAGAAAATTCTCTGGGTACGAATATAGCAATGTACCTGAGTGAGAAGGTAGCCCCAAAAGAAAGAAGACTGGATGAGACCAACGGTTGCCGGGCTCCAGCCGAACTCTGCTGACATGGGAAGGATGGCGATACTCATATTGACCTGGCAGAGTTTAGTCAGTTAAGTCTCAGTACTCAAATAACAGTCACAACAGAAAAAAAGGTTCAGTTACACAAAGCACTAATGAACTCACACGGTCCATGTTGCAGAGCAGGAATGAGAAGAAGCAGAGGACGACGATGGTCATGCGCTTGGGGAACTGCTGCCACCAGGCGGGAGAAGAAACGGCCTCTGGGTTATTCGCGTCTCCGACCAGGACGGCGGCCTCGGCGGGGACGTCGCCCATTGGAGCCCCGGTCATCTCGTACTGCTCAGCCCTGCAGTCTCCGCGCTGCTTTCTGACGGGTGCTCTGTACTCGGGCTGCAGCACTCCGGCGGTGTCGAGGCCGGTGAGGTTCTTGGGTTTCTGCCATCCGCTGGTGACCGGGTCCGAGGATAGGAAGCACTCGACCCTGGACAGGAGCCTCCTCTTCACCAGGCCTGCATTGTTGCAGAGCCTCATGGGAGTAGAGTTGAGCTGAGGCTGCTGAATTTGGGCAGAGAATTGGTGTGGTGTTGGCTTTCCAGTGCTCCTGGCGACATGCCGGCCGTTTGTGTGCCCGGCAACCAGCTGGGAGCACACCGGCCACCTGGTGTGTGGTGACGACGTAGAGGAGTACTTGATCATCATGGTGTCATGCTGCTGCTGCTGCTGCTTTCCTGTGTGTATGTAAAAAAAAAGGGCAGCAGTTGAGCATAAAGGTTAGGCAACAGAAGTGGAGAAGGCATCTGAAGGGAAAACAACACACAACTAACTCAGTGTCACTAGTAGGTGCATTGATTTATCATTCATCTGTGGTTGCGGAGGAGGAATTAGAAGTGGTATAGGAATCAAGGGAAAAAAATAACAGCGCCCCTGTAAATATGCTATTAGCGAGACATTGTACACCGATCAATTTAGCTAGAGAATTCTCTACACGTTATAGCGCACTATTTTTTTTTTCAATGATAGAAATGTGATAAGGTTGGCACTTGCCATCCTTAGGAATTGCATTTCCTCGTGGACGTGCAGTTTCCTCCGAAAACATAGGAAATGAGTAGTACTCTACTCATAAGAAAGAAATTCCTATACTCGTTTCCTACAAACTGAATGCATCTACAGGGAATTTTCCTGTGGAATCCAATTCATATGTTTTTGGTATGAAAATCCTCCGAACTGAGTGTTTACTGAAGAGAGAGTTGGGAAACAAGCAAGATTCACCGACCTTTTATCTGTGAAACTGACTGTCAAAATTCAGTATCTACTCCTAGTAACAAGAGAGTAATGAAGGGGTGCGCACCTGGTGAAGAGGAGGAGGAGGAGGAGGAGAGCGGAGAGGCGAGGAAGGCTGCTCTGCTGGAGGAGAGCACTGCCCCCATAGCCATGGCTTCTACGCCCCCTGCCTGCCTGCGTCCAGTCCAGGTAGCAGCAAGCTCGGGTCAGGGAAAGCTGCAGGGAGGAACCAGAGGAGGAATCTCAGCTCAGCTCAGGGAAGCTGCAGGCAGCATGTGTCTCCGGTGAAGAAGAAGAGAGGAAGCCATGGCCATGGAGGGGGGAGAGAGGAGAAGGAGAGGTGGACGTGCGGATAAGTGGACTCTCTCTCACCGCACCGCTCCAACCTCTCCTCAACACATGGGCATCTGGTAAAATCTCCCTCCGGCACCGGCACCGGCACGGCGACGGACGGCGAGGCTTCCTCCACGTCGGCGTGCTCTCGCGTCCGTCCGATCTGCTCCGCCTCCAAAGCTGGAGCTGGAGCTGGCGTGTCGTGTCCCCTTATGCATCACGGGGCTCCTCCTCCTCTCCTCGTATTCATGAACAACAAGACGCCGACCAGTGGGCCCACTGTGGATCTTCTGGCAACTAGTGCGTGTCTCGGCTCGAGCTTGGCACAACCACCGGACAAAAGCTCCCCTCCCTCCCTTGTCCTATGCTAATCTACGGCATCCACACCCGGAACCCCTCGAACCACCCCCGTAGGCTGGTCACTGACCGATCAAGAAATCACGACCCTTCAAACCACCCTTATACGGGCTGTTCGGCAACCCTTCATATCTGAGGCGGATATGAGGAGGCCTGGGCACTCCAGGACGCGTCCGCCATATCGGATACACCCCAAGCTGGCCCACCCTGACCCCACCAATATCCCCTCCCTTTAGGCATCCAGACGGAAACCCTAGCCACTTGCCAATCCACTCGAGTTTCAGTCCGCAACTCTAGATCCGATACATGCGGGCAGTGGATCCGAGTCCGGCAACTCTGGATCCGCCGACTGGGACCTCATCTCGTGCGGGGACAAGGAGGAGTTTGTCGCCCGCATGTCTCTTCGCTGGTCCCGTGAGGGAATTTGTTCGAGCTCAGTTGTCCCGGCAGGAATCCGTAGCGTCCACGCAAGTGATGCCCGACGGCTCAAGGCGCCCGACCGAGGCGGCTCGTGGTATAGGTGAGCGCATCACAGTCGATTGGGTCGGGTTCGAACTCCCAATCCACTGCCTAAGCCGGCCATGGTGGAGCGGATGGGAAGGAAGAGGACGGGAAGGAAAGGTAGTGGAACAGAGCAGTTGAGAGTGAGGCCTAGGGTTTGATCAGAGGTGGTGTGGGTCTGGCATGGGCCGGTACAGCGTGGCGGATGCGTCCGGGTATGTCTGGACCGCCTCATAACCGCCTCACCTATGGGCTGGGTTTGAGGGGTGCTAGAGAGAGTGAACATTTGAGCTCGGTATGCGGGGTCTGGTTGGCGCGGTTTTTTGGCCCAGGCAGTGTCCGCCCAGACAAATGTGGGAGAGTAAGGGACCTAGTTGAAGATGTTCTAAATAGTACACCCTCGGTCCAAAAATAAGTGTCGTGGCTTCAGTTCATAACACTTATTTTTTTGGGACGGAGGGAGCCATCCTTGTCTAAAAAAAATAGAAGCAAGGAGCCAGTATCTCACAGCCAGATACCGTATCGACGACACTCCCTGTCCCTCTTCTTGGGGAGGGGAGGGAGAGCATATTCATACCGCACCAACAAAAATTCTTGGTTGCATCTTCATTTACCACATGGAACAAATTATCTCCCTATCTATCTGTTTTACCACATAGCCATACTCAACACATTACACCACTGGCTTGAGTTCCTCTCATATCCTTCATCTCCCGATGAACCAAACCAAACAAGGTCCGGTATTCTTCAGGCTGCGACGAGGTCGAGGGTGTAGTCCCACAGCTTCTTCCCCAGCTCCGCGTCCTTGGCCTTGGCGCTCGGCTCGTACAGGTTGCTGTCGCTCCAGTACTTTCCCGACACGCCCTTGGCGCCCGGGTGCAGTGCCACGTAGCACTGCGTCGCAGCCCCCTATTCCAAAATCCAAATCCAAATCCAAATCAAATCGCCGAAGAGCAAGAGACTGAAATTCTGTATGATCTAGACTGGAGGGAGGAGTGCACCGCTTGGGAGTGCGGGTATGACTGAAGTGGTGATGATTGATTTCTAGCCGCGTGTTAACAAATGATGATGACCCAGTGAGATCTGGATCTCTTCTACTTCTCTAGTCAACTTGCAGATGCCCTAAATTCTGAATAAACTAGCACTGTACATCTTCAAGTATATATCATACTGTATATATTAGGGGCGGCAGACCAAGTGCAGTGCAGTGCAGGTGAGGTCCCTAGTAAGTACATTGTCAAACCTAGGACAAAAAGACTAGTAATACTCCGGAACTGCGGATTCTGCCATTTCCCGGATCAAAGTTGATGCACAGCAGCAGCAGAGCAAGCTCATTTCGTCGTCGACGCAATAATAACAACAGCTGACGACAAGGCCGCGTTATTATAACACGGAAGAACACACCTGTTTCCTTTCCTTCCCTAACGTAAACACCAGCCATGGAGTCTCTTTTGTTATACTCTAAAATGGACACAAGACCCTCTCAAGACCGAGCATACAACTAGTACAAAAGAAGCGCACCTGCTGGACGTTCTTCAGCACCAGTCTACCAAGCGTCCGGCTCATGACTGCAGATACGGGAAGGAAAAACACTCGATGAAATCAGCCCTTAGGATTTCAAAAGAAGCACTCCATTTCTGCTGAGTAGAGTATATTTCTTCTTTTACCATCTATGATGCTGTGGTGGCGAAGAAGGTTCGTGATAATAGATCCAGGATGCAGAGAGTTCGCAGTGATGTTAACACCCTCTTCCTGTTATCGACAAAATATTGAATCATGATTTGACGTGCTTGGGCTCAACACAAATCTATATATCATATTGATAAAGAACTGAAAACAGAGAAAACCAGTTAATAAGGGCAAACAGTTCAGCTTACAGACAATGGGTTTGGATGCAGATTCAGTGGCGGAGCCAAGGGGGGGGGGGGGGGGGGGGGGAAGAGCAAGGGTAGAATTAGCTTATGTGCATAGCAATTTGGTTTTATTATAAACAGTGCATGCATAGTCATGAAGAGGAAAACAGTTTATCCATTCTGGGGCAGAATTGGTTCTCGTTGCATGATTGTAAGTTTCTAGCCCTATCAACAAATGAGCACTCTTAATCTAAACGATTCTAAAAGCAAAATGAATAAAGTGATTGGAGATGCAAGGCAGGGCTCCTTTGATTCAAAGGAATTCTATAGGATTTTTGGAGGATTAGGAATTTTTCCTACGTTGGTCCTTTGATTAATAGGATTGGGTTCCATAGGAATTTTTCCTATGGAATCTTTTGTACTGCATTTCATAGGAAATCTAACATCCACTCCAACCTCTTTTTACAATTCCTTTGTTTTTCCCTATGGCATCAAACACTCCTTGCTAATCCTATTGGATTTAAGTGGACATGCCTCTCCAATCCTATTCCTGTATTTTCCGAATCCTGCGAATCAAAGAGGCCCAGGTTTACAACTACAATATTTTTTGGTATGTCCATTTTTTCCTTCTCGGCTCCCCCCCCCCCCCCCCCCAAAAAAAACCTAAATCCTGGCTCTGCCCCTGTGCAGATTGTTCTCTGACAAATTCAGACCCAGATAAAACAGTGAAACAAATGAAATCCTGTGGAACAACCGCTCAGCTTTCTTTTATTTCAAAAAAAAGTGGTGTGATTTTAGAGTCTAACTGCAGACTCTGAGAGAAAAAAATGCAACTGCCGGTGCTTGCTAGCATAAGTACTCATGTTGGAACAAACATGGACATAGAGCCCGCTGGACCTAACAAGCCCGAAATAATACAAACCCAAGACGTGGCGCAGTGCCACAACCACACAATCTGAACGGAACGAGACATACCTTAAATCTCCTGGCAAGTTCATTAGCATGTAGGATGTTGGCAAGCTTTGACTGCCCATATGCTGCAATGGTGCTATACCTGCAAAGGTTAAAACAGCAGGTGACTCGTTTGTCTTGAAATTAAGTAAATGGCAGGGGAAAACATAATGTCTGCACGGAAATTACATACTCTTCCTCGTCATTTAGCTTGGCGAAACGGATGCCTTCCTTGTATGCAAACCTGTGCCCCTCTGACGAAACATTAACAATTCTTCCTTCCACGTTTGATTCATGAGAGGTCTTCTTCATGGTCTCCAGCAGAAGATGTGTCAAAAGGAAATGCCCTGGATATTATGATATGAAGAGTTAGGTGAGACAGAAATGAACTAGAAGGGTCAGGTGAAATACAAATTGCAAGCTTGCAAGTGTCTGCAAACTTGTTTAAATGAAGTGTTTCTGTATCAGGGTACATAAATTGGTTCATCAGCTAATGAAGTGTTTCTGTAATCATACCGACATGGTTAGTTGCAAACTGCATCTCGATGCCATCCTTTGAGAGGGAGAAAGGGGTTGCCATTACTCCTGCGTTGTTGCTGCCAGAGAAAGCATCATGCAATCAGGGAACGCCGCGAGCTATCAATTACATAAGTAAATGTGAACAAATGTGCAATGATGAAAAGTACTACTAGACTTAAATACACGAGTCGTGTGCTTATTGGGGATTAAGCGTTGCGGTGCAGGAAGTGGCATAGCAATATATGCAAGTACGTCGCCAGCATGACTAACTCATGTCAGGACCCCTACTGCTAGTTCCATTCATGTTATAGGACCGCCATAATTCCTACAGAGCTAGCCCTTGCAGATCAAATTACCCATTTATGAAATGAAACGGACCGTTCCTAAAACATGGTTCAAAGTAGCAGCTGTCCTGGAACCTGAGTTAAATCAGTACGGAAGTACGATGCCATGGAAATGTCCTGAAGCTATCTGCATATACAAGCAGCGAGTTTCTTTCACCCAAACTGAAAAGTCACACCATTTTTGCAGTAGTTTGTAGTTGAATAGGTGAAATCACATTAAATCTACCAGGACAACTTCTAGTAACTGATAGTATGACCGAGCTCGTCTGTATGATTGAAGGTAGTACAAAAGAAACCCAGAAATTAAATCGGCTCGATGTTGAGTGAAGCCCGCTGAAAGTATCAAGTTGCAGCCAAAGTGATACGGCCATGTCGCTGCTGTGCTACCTAGTACTCATGATGCAGAGGTTGAGAATTTAATGGCCGACAGACAGCCCCTAAGTGAACCTGAACCTCGTCTTGACAACCCCTGACTGAACCTCAACTATCAAGCGAGAAGTGGGGCTGCCTTACATGAGGATGTTGAGCGGGAGGCCCCTGGCGGCGAAGTCGGCGGCGAACTTGCGGACGGAGGCCAACGAGGAGAGGTCCAGCTCCATCACCTCCACGCTCGCGCCGGGGGTCTCGGCGAGGACGGCCTGGCGCACGGTCTCGGCGGCGGCGAGGTTGCGGACGGCCATGACGACGTGGGCGCCGCGAGCCGCCAGCACCCGCGCCGTCTCCGCGCCGATCCCGCTCGACGCCCCTGCCAACCGATTCACCGAAATCGAATCAGATGGAACGAGGGAGGGAGGGAGCAGAGAGGAGCAAGGAAAAGGTGAGGAGGACGGTAGAGTGGGTACCGGTGACTATTGCGGTGAGCCCTGCGGCGGAGATGCCGGCGGTGACCTGGTCGGCGGTGGATGCCCAGGAGAAGCCCGACGCGCCCTTCCGGCTGAAGATCCAAGGCAGCATCTTTTCTTCTCTTCCCTTCTCCTCTCCCAGGAACTGAATGGATCAAATCAATGGACCTCACGCGCACGCAGAGGCGGAGGCGGAGGCGGCGGCCGGCCGGCGGCGGAGAAGAATAAGAAGAGGAGGAAGGAAGGAGTCCACCGCTGCAGTCAGTGTTGTGTGCAACAAGAACACAATGCAGTGTGCCAGTACGCAGGTGGGGCCCACTCGCCAGCCCTGGTCAGGCAATTTCCACGCAAATTCCATCCTACTATTTCTTTTCTTTTTCTTTGATGAGGGAAAATTCCATCCTATTTTCCACTATATATGAAAAAAGAGCTGCTCCTTTTACCCACATGAAATAAAAACCAGACATGCCTGATTTTGCTGCTGTCAGATAGTTGTATTGCCGCCGTCGTTCGGTGGGGTGTATCATGGTACATATTCACACGTTGTATTATCCGCGGGCCTTGCATGTGTGCCGCCACTGATGTCATAATAGCAGTGGCAGGAGGTCAGTGACCGGTGGCCCTGAGAGTCTGCCCGTCACTACTAGGCTTTTTGCGCTCGTCATTGCTAGGCATTCCTGCAGTAATGGTTGTATTTTCCCTAGTTGCAAGTCAACCCTCGTCTAACAAACTTGAACTTTTTTTTGTAGGCGTAGGTGCCGCAGTTGCAAGACAACCCTCGACTCGTAAGTGCAGATTTTTTTTGTAGGCTTAGCTGCCCCAATTGTAAGTTAACACTAGACTCGCAATTGAGCTTCCTTTGTAGGTTTTAATTGCGCCAGTTACAAGTCAACCCTTGACCCTCAACTGGGCTTTTTTCACAGGGATGTAGGTGCCCCAGTAGCAAGTCAATCCTCCACTGGCAACTAGGGCTTCTTTCATAGTTGTCCCGATTGCAAGTAAACCTTTGACTCACAACTTGGGCCCGAAGTTTGTTTTGCCTGCTCAACCTAAATGTCTATGTTTCTACTCGATCAAATAACTTGCATGTCTTTTTTGATCCTTTCCGACTCTAAATGTAATTACACATATTTATGGTTTTTTGGTTCTCTCTGTGAAAAAAAAAACAAACCTTAAAATGTATATTTGATTGAAAAACAAAAAAAGTCAGCAATTTTTGTTTCTCCTTTGCTGGCACTTTTTTTATTCTCTTTTTTGCAATCCTAAGCATTTGTATTTGTTGTGACCTCAAAATGTATTTTTTTCTATATTTGTTTTGAGTTTGTTGTGAACATATTTCAAGTTCCCAAACATTTGTTGAATTTGTGAACATTTTTTGAATACATGAATTTATTTTGAATTCACCATTTTTTTTGGAATTTATAATTTTTTTTTGAATTCATGATTTTTAAATACGTGAAAATTTTATCAAATTCGTGATTTTTTTGCATTCACATGTAACATGTTTTGAATTCGAGAATTTTTGAGAAGTCATGAATTTTTAAATAGACAGACATGTTTAAATACGCGAACAGTTTTTTTTTGGTTTTTTGACCTTTTTCACTTCTATCTTTTTGTTTTATTTTAAAAATGTTTAGCACGCATTTTAAAATTGTTCAGTGTGTGTTTATTGGTAAAAGGTTCACCGTATATAGAAAAAAGCTTAATGTATATTATAAAAATTCCATCAGACATTAAATACTTATTCAATTTTATTTGAGAAAATGGTCACCATATTTTAAGAAAGTTGTTAGCATGTATTTGAAAAAAAAATATTCATCATATACGAAAAATGTTGTGTGTGTATATGAAAAATATTGAATAAATATTAGAACAATGTTTATAATACAGAAAAGTATAAAAAAATTTGAAAGAAAAAAAAGTAAACCTCACAGAAAAAGAGAAAAAACACAAATCATACTACGTAGCATGATTTGCTGCCGTACATCGCTCCCATGGATGGGCCGTTGTCCCTGTAGCAATGGTCCATTTGCGCCAAGACTGTGTCCTCGCTGGTGGTCCGGTGAGAGTGAGCCCGTCTGTCTCGGGATCCCGCTTCCTCGTGCCAAGGTCAACATGGTCGTGCCTGTCAGATTTCAGAGACTCTCTTAGCAGCAGGGGACGAAGGTGTCCGTGAACTGACTGAGCCCCTCCCTTCCCCTGTATTGCCCGACCCCGCGTCGCCTTTCTCGGGCGACACGGGGGAACCCCACCGGCGCTGGCTACTTCCTACCCCCCTCTGCCCCAGCACCTCGCCGCCGCCTGAGGAGCCCGCCGGCAAAGCCCGTTCAGGCTCCACGGAGGGTGGCGGCGGGGCTTCTCTCAAGGTGGCCCTCCGGCAATGACCGGCGCGGATCCAGTGGTCCGGGAGTAGGGGCGGCGCGACGGTGGCCTCGCGGCGACCATATGCGACGCGGACGGCGGGGGGTTCCAGCGCGGGCGGCCGCGTTCTGGCGGATCGAGGCCTCGATGAGGCTGGGCCCGGTGGCGGCGGCTCGGGTTGGTGGTGGTCCAGGCTGTGGGAGTGACGCCCCCGATTCAATCGTACACTAATCATGCACGCAAACGTGTACGATCAAGATCAGGGACTCACGGGAAGATATCACAACACAACTCTAAAACATAAATAAGTCATACAAGCATCATAATACAAGTCAGGGGCCTCGAGGGCTCGAATACAAGTGCTCGATCATAGACGAGTCAGCGGAAGCAACAATATCTGAGTACAGATATTAGTAAACAAGTTTGCCTTAAGAAGGCTATGCACAAACTGGGATACAGATCGAAAAAGACGCAGGCCTCCTGCCTGGGGTCCTCCTAAAGTACTCCTGGTCGTCGTCAGCGGGCTGCACGTAGTAGTAGGCACCTCCGGTGTAGTAGGAGTCGTCGTCGGCGGTGGTGTCTGGCTCCTGGGCTCCAGCATCTGGTTGCGACAACCAGGTTGAAAGGAAAGAAGGAAAAGAGGGAGAAAAGCAACCGTGAGTACTCATCCAAAGTACTCGCAAGTAAGGAGCTACACTACATATGCATGGGTATATGTGTAAAGGGCCATATCGGTGGACTGAACTGCAGAATGCCAGAATAAGAGGGGGATAGCTAATCCTGTCGAAGACTACGCTTCTGGCCACCTCCATCTTGCAGCATGTAGAAGAGAGTAGATGATAAGTTCACCAAGTAGCATCGCATAGCATAACCCTACCCGGCGATCCCCTCCTCGTCGCCCTGTTAGAGAGCGATCACCGGGTTGTATCTGGCACTTGGAAGGGTGTGTTTTATTAAGTATCCGATTCTAGTTGTCATAAGGTCAAGGTACAACTCCGGGTCGTCCTTTTACCAAGGGACACGGCTATTCGAATAGATAAACTTCCCTGCAGGGGTGCACCACATAACCCAACACGCTCGATCCCATTTGGCCGGACACACTTTCCTGGGTCATGCCCGGCCTCGGGAGATCAACACGTCGCAGCCCCACCTAGGCTCAACAGAGAGGTCAGCACGCCGGTCTAAATCCTATGCGCGCAGGGGTCTGGGCCCATCGCCCATTGCACACCTGCACGTTGCGTACGCGGCCGGAAGCAGACCTAGCCCCCTTAATACAAGCGCAAGCTTACGGTCCAATGTGGCGCGCGCCACTCAGTCGCTGACGTCAAAAAGAGCTTCGGCTGATACCACGACGCCGAGTGCCCATAACTGTTCCCGCGTAGTTGGTTAGTGCGTATAGACCAAATGGCCAGACTCAGATCAAATACCAAGATCTCGTTAAACGTGTTAAGTATCCGTGAACGCCGACCAGGGCCATGCCCACCTCTCTCCTAGGTGGTCTCAACCTGCCTTGTCGCTCCGCCACAAAGTAACAGTCGGGGGCCGTCAGGAACCCAGGCCCACCTCTACCGGGATGGAGCCACCTGTCCTTTCAGCCCCCTCATCAGAATCACTTGTGGGTACTCAACGAGCTGACCCGACTTTAGTCACCACATGTGTCATGTATATAAAGTATATAGTATATACCCGTGATCACCTCCCGAAGTGATCACGACCCAGTAGTATAGCATGGAAGACGGACAAGAGTGTAGGGCCACTGATGGAACACTAGCATCCTATACTAAGCAATAGGATAGCAGGTAAGGGTAACAACTGTAGCAACAATGACGGGCTATGCATCAGTATAGGATTAACCGAAAGCAGTAACATGCTACACTACTCTAATGCAAGCAGTATAGAGAATGAATAGGCGATATCTGGTGATCAATGGGGGGGCTTGCCTGGTTGCTCTGGAAGTAGGGGTCATCAACAGCGTAGTCGGTCGGGGCACCAGCAGCGACGTCGATCTCGTAGTCTACCGGAGAGAAGAGGGGGAAAAACAATGAATATAATGCAAACATAAGCATGACGATGGAAGACAAGACAATGCGCGGTGCTAGGTGTGCCCTAACGCGGTAGGAGGTGGTACCGGCGAAGGGGAAAAACATCCGGGAAAGTATTCCCCGTGTTTCGCGTTTTCGGACAGATGAATCGGAGGGGAAAAGTTACGAGTTTGCTATGCTAGGGATGTGTGGCGGACGAACGGGCTACGTATCCGGATTCGTCTCGTCGTTCTGAGCAACTTTCATGTACAAAACATTTTCATCCGAGTTACGGTTTATTTATATCATTTTTAAAGATTTAAATCATTTTTAGGATTAGCAGAATTAATTAAATCAAAAGGCATTTATGACGTCATCATGACATCAGCGTGATGCAAGCGGTCAAAGTTGACCGTTGACCAGTCAACTAAATGGGTGGGTCCCGCATGTCATAGGTTGTTATCTAATTGACAATAGTTAGATTTATTAGCAGGTTAATTAGGTTTAATTAACTAGATTAATTAAGTTAATTAATTATTTAACTAATTAATCATTTATTTGCTTATTTAACTTTTTTTTAAACGTTCCAGGGCGCGGGCCCTGTTTCGCAGTGGCCCAGAGGCCATAGCGGGTCGGGCCAACAGGCGCCGGGCGATTCGGGCGTAGGGGCGCTGCGGTTTCGGGCGATGGGTGCCCGTGCCGAGGCCACCACAGCGAGAGCACGAGGCCCAGCTGCGCCGGCGGCCTCGCTCGACAGCGGCAGGAGGCGGGGGGGGGGGGGGGGGGCAGGGGCGGCCCCGGACGGCGGCGCCTACTACACACCTCAGCCGGCCCTGCTCCCGACGCCCCCACCACAGCCGGCCAATGCCTACTACACTCCCCAGCCGGCCCTACTGCCTTCACCATCGTATCCGCTGGCACTGCTTCCGACGCCACCCTCACCTGCGACGCCGAGCTAGGATCAAGCTGCCTTTCTCCAGGCCATGAATAACTTTGCTGCACAAGGAAACTCAGGTACGGATTGGATCTTTGATTCTGGGGCCTCTAGTCATATGTCTGCATCTAGTAATTGGTTATCTTCTTGCACTAAATCTCCTTTTCCTTCCATTATCCTTGGAGATGGACCATCTATTCCTATATATTGTGTTGGTCAGGCTCAACTTCCCTCTTCCACCAAACCTCTTTTACTTCGCGATGTTCTAGTTGCACCCGCCCTCATTAAAAAATCTTATCTCTGTTCGCCAATTTACTTGCGACAATCTAGTTTCGGCTGAATTTGACCCTTTTGGTTTATCTGTGAAGGATTACCTGACCAAGGCCGAGATCGCTCGCTTCAATAGCTCCGGTGATCTTTATTCTCTTAATGGAGTTCCTGCCGCCACCCCTCCAACATCCATGCTGGCCTCCGTCGATCTCTGGCATCGTCGCCTGGGCCATCCCAACCCCGCCGTCTTAGCTTCTATGCTTAGTGAATTTACCATACCATGTAATAGGGACTCTCATAATTCTGTGTTTTGCGAGTCTTGTCAATTAGGCAAATATGTGCGTCTTTCCTTTAGTTCCTCTAGTTCTTGTAGCACTTATCCCTTTGAATTAATACATTGTGATTTATGGACCTCTCCCATTGCAAGTGTTTCGGGTTTTAAATACTACCTTGTTATCCTAGATGATTTCACCCACTTTGTCTGGACTTTTCCTCTACGCAACAAATCCGAGGTCCATTCTCTTTTCCTTAATTTTCAACGCTATGTGTCTGTTCACTTCTTCCTCCCAATTCGCTTTATCCAATGTGACAATGGTCGCGAGTTTGATAACATTAAAAATCGTACTTTCTTCTTACAACATGGCATCCTGCTTAGGTTCTCATGTCCCTACACCTCCCTTCAAAATGGTAAAGCAGAACGCTCTCTTCGCACCCTCAATGATATAGTTCGCACTCTCCTCATTCAATCATCTATGCCTCCCAAGTTTTGGGCTGAAGCCCTACACATGGCCACCTTCCTTCTAAATATTCGACCTTCTAAAACTAAACCCAACACTACTCCCTATTATTCCCTCTTTCTTTCCCACCCCAACTACTCCGCGGTTCGTGTTTTCGGCTGTCTCTGTTTTCCCAATGCCTACGCCACTTCTGCAAATAAATTGTCACCACGCTCTATCCCATGTGCTTTTCTCGGCTTCTCTGACGAGCACAAAGGCTATCGCTGTCTCGACCTTCACACCGGGCACGTTCATGTCTCTCGTCATGTCACGTTTGCTGAGCACATTTTTCCTTTCTCACAACGCACTACTACACCATCCAACACCCCTAGCTCCGCAAACACCCCCTCTCCCCGTCCTTTCCAACTATATACTCCCATACCTGCCGAACACAACTTATCACCACCACCATTAACACCCACCATAGCCAATCCCAACCATACACTCACCCCACCCGAGACGTCCCCAACACCCCTGACCCCTGCTCCCTCCCCAACACCCCCGGCCCCTACTCCCACTCCACCACCCAGCCCTGCTCCCACTCCACCACCCGGCCCTACTCCTTCGTCCGACTCTTCCGCTGCGCCGGACTCACCAGTACCCACCTTACCCCCTCGTGCTATTCCTACAGCAGACCCGATTAATGATCATCGCATGCGTACTAGGGCCAAATCAGGATTTCATCAACCCCAAGACCGCCTAAACCTTCATACCTCCGTATCTCTCACTTCTCTTCCAAAGAATTACAAAACTGCTCTACTTGATCCCAATTGGGCCGCTGCCATGCAAGAAGAATATAATGCTTTACTTCAAAACAACACCTGGCAACTTGTTCCTCGTCCTCCCAATACCAATATTGTTTCTGGCAAATGGATTTTTCGCCAAAAGTTCCACTCCGATGGGAGCCTCTCACGATATAAAGCCAGGTGGGTTTGTCGTGGCTTTTCTCAGCAACAAGGAATTGATTACGAAGAAACCTTCTCTCCTGTTGTTAAACCTAGCACCATTCGCACCGTTCTTAGTGTTGCTGTCTCCTCTTCATGGCCCATTCACCAACTTGATGTTAAAAATGCTTTCCTCCATGGTTCCCTTCAAGAAACTGTCTACTGCCAGCAACCTCTGGGTTTTGAAAATCCATCCTTTCCAACTCATGTATGTCTTCTTCAGAAATCTCTCTACGGTCTTAAACAGGCCCCACGAGCTTGGTTTCAACGCTTCTCCTCCTTCATTCAAACAATAGGCTTCACTCCATCTCTCTCCGACACCTCTCTTTTCGTGTATCATCAAACTTCTGACACTGCCTATTTACTTCTCTATGTAGATGATATCATTCTTACCGCCTCCTCTCAAAAGTTCTTAGATCATATTGTCTCTCTTCTTATATCTGAATTTTCTATGACTGACCTAGGACTCCTTCATCATTTCTTAGGCATTGCTGTTGTTCGAGATTCCACCAGCCTTTTTCTTTCCCAACGCCAGTATATTCTTGATCTTCTTAATCATGCTGGTATGCTTGACTGTCAATCATCTCGCACTCCTGTCGATACTAGTTTTAAACTTTCGGCTACCGGTGAACCCTTTTCCGATCCTACTCTCTATCGTAGCCTAACAGGTGCTCTCCAATATCTCACCATTACTCGTCCTGAAATCTCTTTTGCTGTTCAACGAGCATGTCTCTATATGCATGATCCCCGGGTTCCTCACTATAATCATGTTAAACGCATTCTTCGGTATTTAAAAGGAACTCTCAATCATGGTCTCCACCTCAATAATTCTTCTCCAAACTCGCTTACCGCATACTCTGATGCAGACTGGGCTGGTTGTCCTGACACTCGAAGGTCCACTTCCGATTTTTGTGTTTTTCTTGGTAACAATTTGATTTCTTGGTCTTCGAATAGACAGGTTACAGTCTCACGTTCGTCGGCCGAGGCTGAGTATCGCGCTGTGGCACATGCCGTTGCAGATACAATCTGGATTCGGCAGTTACTCTCCGAGCTACACAGGCCTATTGAGCAGGCCACTATTGTCTACTGTGACAAGATATGAGCAGTCTACATGACCAGCAATCCAGTTCAACACCGACGCACAAAGCATATTGAGATTGATATTCATTTTGTTCGTGAAAAGGTTGCTCTTGGTCAGGTTCGGGTGCTTCATGTTCCCTCTACAGCTCAGTTTGCTGACATTTTCACCAAGGCACTGCCTACTAAGCCGTTTCAAGATATCTGTTTCAGTCTCAACATCGTCGAGCCTGCCGTTGATACTGCGGGGGGATGTTAGAGTAGTCATTATGGTATACGACTTCTAGTCCAAGTCAGTTTTGTACCCCTACCCCAAGTCGGTTTGTACCCTCTTATATACTCTTGTATGCCGCACCAAATCATCAATAAGCAACAGTTTTATTCAGCTTTCATTGACAACCCAACTATCAAGTGAGAAGCCTTACATGAGGATGTCGAGGGGGAGGCCAAGTTGCGGACAGAGGCGAGGGAGGAGAGGTCCAGCTCCATCACCTCCACGCTGGCGGCCAGGACGGTCTGGCGCAGGCGGCGAGGTTCTGGAATGGATTCGAATTCTAATTCTAATATAAGAAGACTCGATCTGGAGTGGACCTTTTCTCTTGAGTGATATCTCTTGATTTCGTGCTTGATTTGTACTGTACTGTACTGAAAATGTAGCTTCCTTGCAGCTGTCAGGGGTCTGTCTAGGTTTATTAATTTGCAGGTGTGTGCTCTTGATTGAACATGAACTTTGTGCATCTGGGCCATAAATCTGTAACAGGTCCTCAACAGCATTTTCTAGCATAAAAGAAGAAATAAACACTACACTTTGAGGAAATGGACATATACATCACATACATAATTAAAATATATTGTGTATTTCATTCTGATTTCATCCCCGTATGTATACAATACACAGGAACCGCAGAAAAGAGTATGAGTATCTCACAGCCCAGATAGATACCGCATCGACGTCCTGGGGAGGGATTCATTTCGTCGTCCCCTCATCCTTCATCTCATCTCTCCATATCGGGAGTACATGCACATGACGCACGCATCCATCCATCAACCAAACCAAACCAGATAAGGTATTCTTCACGTCAGGCGACGAGGTCGAGGGTGTAGTCCCATAGCTTCTTCCCCAGCTCCGCGTCCTTGGCCTTGTCGCTCGGCTCGTACAGGTTGCTGTCGCACCAGTACTTGCCCGACACCCCCTTGGCGTCCGGGTGCAGCGCCAAGTAGCACTGCGTCGCAGCCCCCTGTCCCAAATCCAAATCCAAATTCAAATTCCAAATCCAAATCCAAATCAAATCACCCAACAGTGAGAGACTGGTGTTTTGCATCAGGGCTAGCTAGACTAGACTGGATGCGGAAATGACAGAGATGATGATGATGATGATGATTGATTCCTTATCGTTTCTCGACACCAACCATAGAGTTCATGTTGTTAGCAAAAAGACGCGTACCTGCTGGATGTTCTTGAGCAGCAGTTTACCAAGCGTCCGCTCGATGGCTGCAAACACAGAGGCAAAGGCTTTTTCAAAGAGACACTCCATTGCGGCCAAGTACTTTTTTTTCCTCACCATATATGATGCCGCGGTTGCGAAGAAGGTTTGTGAGGATGGATCCAGGATGCAGGGAGTTGGCAGTGATGTTAACACCCTCTTCCTGTTTGTCATATATTTATAGACAACAGACAAAAACGCTTTTATACTAGTGTCAAAAACGCTCTTATATTATGAGACGGAGGGAGTACAAAGCAAGACAGGGTCTAACAAATAGACAGAATGAGGCATATGGGCATACCTTAAATCTCCTGGCAAGTTCACCGGCGTGTAAAATGTTGGCAAGCTTGGACTGCCCATATGCTGCAAGGGTGCCATACCTGCACAGCACAAACGCAAGGTTGAAACAACAAGCAAGCTTGGACTCTCGTTTGTCTTGAAATAAAGTAGTAAATGGCAGGGGAATTAGAACATATATAATGGCTGCGCCTGCGCGGGATTTATTACACATACCCTTGCTCATCATTTATCTTGGCGAAACGGATGCCTTCCTTGTACGTAACCCTGTGCCCCTCCGAGGCAACAATGACGATTCTTCCTTCCACGTTTGATTCGCGAGAGGTCTTCTTCATGGTGTCCAGCACAAGATGTGTCAAAAGAAAATGCCCTGGATGTTCAAAAAGAAGAAGAAGTCAACCTCGCTGCTGCCTGGGGAACAAAATTGACTGGACTAGTTTTGAAATGAAGTTGGTAGTCATGCATGCCTACCGACGTGGTTAGTCGCAAACTGCATCTCGATGCCATCCTTTGAGAGGGTGAAAGGGGTCGCCATTATTCCCGCGTTGTTGCTGCCCCCGAAAGAAAAGAAAAAACCACACAATCAGGGTGTGGGATGATCTATTGTCCCCTCAAGTATCAAGTGCGCTGCGCAAGATTGGGAGTAGTAGTGTACGTACACGAGGATGTTGAGCGGGAGGCCCCTGGCGGCGAAGTCGGCGGCGAAGTTGCGGACGGAGGCGAGGGAGGAGACGTCGAGCTCCATGAGGTCGACGCTGGCGGCGGGGGTCTCGGCGAGGACGGCCTGGCGCACGGTGTCGCCGGCGGCGAGGTTGCGGACGGCCATGACGACGTGGGCGCCGCGCGCGGCCAGCACGCGCGCCGTCTCCGCGCCGATCCCGCTCGACGCACCTGACAAGCGAATGGAATGGAATGAAATGGATGGATCGGGGGAAGGGTAAGTAAGTAGGACAAAGGAGGGGTAGGTACCGGTGACTATTGCGGTGAGGCCAGAGGCGGTGACGCCGGCGGTGACCTCGTCGGCGGTGGAGGCCCAGGAGAAGCCCGTGGCGCCCTTCCGGCTGAACTTCCACGACAGCATCTTCTCCTCTCTCTCCGACGAATGGAATGGAATTGGAAGAGAAGAAGAAGAAGAGGAAGAGCCAAGTCAACCGCGCGTGGCCGGACCAAGAGAAACACGTTGGCTCCAAAGTCCAATTAACGCCGCCGCCGGCTGCGACCAAGACGTGCGCTGCTAATCAACGCACCTTATTGCTATCCTTTTATAATATCAAATAAATATAACCATCTGTATTACTGATGTAACTCATGCGTAATTGATATCCTGCCTAATATCAACGTGCATGCAAAGCGATGGGCTTACCACCGTCACCGAACGCCTGCCCTGCCGGTGAGGGGGCGAAGCCGGTGGTTGCGCTCCGCTGCTTGCCGTCCAGATCTTGCACTCGTCGCCGCCCATGTGAGAGTGGAGAGAGGGGGATGAGAGAAGGTGAGGCTAATAACGCAACATCTCAAGCCTGGCTCCCCGCGTGCAGCCTCCATCGCCCTCGTGCCTCAAGTTGCATTGCTCGGGCCTGGCTATGGAAAAACGTTCGATTCGAGCGTTCCCCCTCAGCCAGGCCAAGAATGCTTTGAACTTCATGCGGGCCGAGATTTTGGTGCGAGGCAGGCAAACCAAACAGGCCAAAGTTGCGCCGCGCGGGCCGGCTGGGATGTATGCAGGTAACTGAACATGCCATTAATGAATAGAAGGATTATCTCTCAATCAATCGGCCCCCTTGCCATAGTAGCGGTAGATCTGCTCCCGCGAGCCATTCCCCTCCTCCTTCTCCGGCTCATCCGAAACCTAGCCGCCATTCCCCTCCTCCTCCGGCTCATCCGAAACCTAGCCGCCACGCCCTCCCCATCTGCGGCGACCCATACCCCCACGGCGCTCGCCATCCGCCACCCTCGGTCCAAGCCAACTAATCCGACCACCCCCTTTGCCTCCCCGACCACCTTCTCGATTTGTAATTATAGATTACTACAAGATTGTTACAAAAATATCTTAGCATTGAACATCTTCTCACAAAAATATTAGAAGCAACACTATGTGATTAAATATGGAACTCGAAATATTAGAATCAAAACCATGTGATTGAATATGGAGCTGGTGTGTGTGTAGGGATGTTGTCGCAAAACATGATTCTATGAAGAGGGTGAAAAAAGCTGAAACCATGTAGTACATCCCATCAGGTGAAAAAAGCTGTAGTAGTAGTAGTAGTAGT
This sequence comes from Aegilops tauschii subsp. strangulata, assembly GCF_002575655.3. Classification (NCBI taxonomy): domain Eukaryota; kingdom Viridiplantae; phylum Streptophyta; class Magnoliopsida; order Poales; family Poaceae; genus Aegilops; species Aegilops tauschii. The sequence goes on from NC_053038.3 coordinate 1,044,210, forward strand.
AGTGCATGATGTATATCTTGATTGGGCTAAAGAGTAGAAGGAAGAAATTCTACTGACCAATCTTCTCATCACCTGATTACTTTCCCTCTCAGTTTATCATGCATGATAACTCTGCCCACACAACACACAACACTTCTGCTAGTTGCCTATCAAGTACTAGTATAGCACTCAAATTTAACTGCGCCGTGCAGGCATAGGCATTTTACTGGCCAGCCAGCAGAGAGCGTGCTCCGTTACCATCTAAAAATCAACCAACCAAGTCTAGTACTCAAATTAACCGCCCAGAGTCGAGGAATGGATGCTTCGCAACTCCATAATGCTCTGCTACATGGGTCGGCTCGGCTCAGCTCATATAGTAAGCAGGACCCAATGATCGAATGCCTTCCGTGTATTCATCAAATCAGTCCTCCGATGGAACCTCTGCAACTCCAGTCAATTTCCTCAGCACAGAACAAGCTTCACATGATCCCCAGCCATGACTTCCTTCCATCCTGCATGCCAAAATACAATTGCAATTACGAAAGGCCGAGAAACACTCCACGCAACCACTAGGCCAGGTTAGTCTACTAATCACCAACAGGCAGTTGGGTAAAATGAGCTGGGAAGATGGTACAAGACCACACTTTTAAGCACAGGCATGCAAATGGAACGAACGACCAATAAGGTCGATACTTACTTTGAGAAAGGAAGGCCGCCGCTTCCTGACCGGAAGAAACGGAGCCGCGTCGTAGGCTTCCGCCCTCTGCCGCCTCTGCGTCGCAGCCGCTTTCATCTGTCACGACACTAGAGGGAGAGTGATCCTCTGCTGCGTTAGCGTCTTCGCATCCGTTCTCATCATGGCTGATTGGCTGCATCGCCTCGGCCACTGGATCGTTCAGAGTGTTCAAATCAGATTCAGGAGGAGCTGGGTGGTAATCCTTGGAATCCTCCGAGCAGCTGCCACCGCCTTCGATCGCAACGCTTATGGATCCTATCAGCACTTGCAAGTTCTTGTCCGTGTTGAGAGGAGCCGTCTCTTGGTTAGCATCTACATCTGGCTCGCCTTTTGGGCACCGTTCTTCAACACCAGTTCGCACCTTCCATGCCCAGGTCTTGCTTTTGTTTGTCGCTGCACCGGCATTTGGCTCCCTGTGACGTGAGTGCCTTACTGAAGATGAAGATGGATGCTTCGACGCAGTCGCAGAAGAACCCGAGACAGTACTATTTGGGGGAAGGTTTTCTATCCTGTCGAGATTGCTTGTTGCCATGGCTTGTTCCCTGAAAACGGCACCAGTATCCATTTCTTGTCCCGAACCACAATTGGCATCTTCTCCATTGTAATCATTGTCCTCTGAAGGCACTGGTGCTGACAATTGAAGATACTGTGAATCTTCTTGCTCGTGGAGGCCAGGGCCTGAAGTAGCCTCGAGACTCTGAATCCCAGGAGAGCTCGTCGCACCATCCACCGCTTCAGGTAACTGGACCGTGGTACCCTCGTCCTTGAGGTCTTTCAGTCTCTGTTCTTTCTGTCTCAGTTTCTTCATCCGCTTCCTTTCTATGATTTCAGCTTGCCTTCAAGTTATACAACAGGGATAGTTCAGATATAGATCTCATCACAAAGTAGAATCAAATGACGCTGCATTTATTTACAGCAATAAGCAGACAAACAATATTGGCCGCGCAGCTTTGCGTACTAAACTAATAATTATATAACAAGTCAATGACATTAAACATTAACCTTTTCTGAGCAGCGTCCTCTTCCTCAACAAGCAACTTCTGGCATCTTAACGCTTCAGCAGCCTTATCAGCGGACCATGCTTCGACCTGTTGTTTCATTTGCAGTCATACATTCAAATCGTAGTAGAAACTTGTACCTAAAGGATAAATGCACTAACTCTGTTTTCCATAACTGAAGCACATCGTACCAGCTTCTGTTCAAGGATGTAACTAGTGCACGCAACAACGTTTTTCAACTCCGTTGCGACTTTGTCAACCTCCCCGTCAAACAAAAACTTCTGAACACAGGCAGCATCGGCTGCGTTGGTACAAAGAAATGTGTTCTCGCTTGCTTCGTCGAGCATGATAAACAGTTCATTTGATGAGATGGGTAGTCTTGAGGCTGCGGTCTGAATAAGGTCCTGCAGTTATGGGGAGAAAAGAAGCTTATTACATAAGATACTACACGACACCAAATGCATGCATAGACCAGTGAACAGTTGGGTCAACAAAGCCTTACCAGGAGTTCATTGCCGGCTCTGGCATATGGCAGCGGCAACGAAGCGTACCCTGGCTTACACATCCACGACGACAACGATGTCAAAATGAACAAAGCGCTGGTCTCCTGAAGATGTATTTGTTGCGTATAACTAACATTAGATGTTCCCCAAACACAAACCGATACACAAAGGGAAAAGTCGTATATTCTGAAGATACGGGTCTATGGTCGTTACCTCTATAGCCACGCCCTCCAAGGACAGTATCGCTTGGGCCTGGTCCACCGTGAGCTGAAGGAAGAGCAGGACAAGTTAATCCCATGAACACACTACTAGCAAGGAGAGGGAAACAACATTTTGCTTCGTTTAAATAGGTTATATATAAGGTCAGCAAATCACTCTAGTTGCTAAATTATTTATATTACAGCAGAGAATAAAGAAGTGGCGGTGGAGCATAGCATATCTTCTTACCTTGTCCCAGAATGCAGCAAGGTGGTCTCTGTTCTTGGGGAAATCCTACAAAACCATCAGCAAACAATCATGTGATGCCAATCCTACACGATTATCGGACGCCCATATTCCGTCGGCGAAAATGCAGGTGCAAGGCGGTATCTATCAGTCTAGTGGCACATCATAGCACCAACCAATGTTATCCAGGTAAAGTGATTTTGACACCCAACTGATGAACTGACTGAAGGGAGAAAAATGAGGAGAGAATGGTGGCATGGTATTATACCTTGTCGATCTTGAGGGCGCGGCGGTGGACGCGGGTGTGGCGGCGGAGGGCGACGGAGGAGCAGAACTCCCGGGGGCACTTGGCGCACTTGGTCAGCTGCATCTTGGGCGGCGAGAAGAGCGGCCACCCGGGGAGATCTGCGGCCAACAAACAAACGAACAAACGAATCAGGAACCGAGAACCAGATCTCGCCGACGGCGAAGGCCACCGACGGAAACGACAGCCGGAGCGGTTCCGGCAGGCTGCCGTCGGAGGTACGCACATTTGTCGGTGGCGTCGGCGGCGGCGCTGTTGCTGCTGTTGTTGGCCTTGGAGGCGGCCTGCGCGAGCGCGACGACGGCGTCCGGGATCTTGAGCGGCTGGATCTGCCCGGAGACGGACCCGGACCCGGACGCGGCCATCTTCCCGGCGAGGCGGACGCGCGTGAGGGATTGGGGATGGGGAAGACGGAGATCGACGGGACAGGAGAGAGCAAAAGGAGAAGTCTTTTTCACTGGTCTCAAAAGACAAAGGAGGAGTTTTTAATTTTTTTATTACCACTACTGACTGGTGAATGAATGAATGTCTGGTTCATATTACTTACTAGATCAAATAAGAACATGGGATGCACCTAGACATAGGGTGACAGATTGTAAGAAAATCGATAAAATGAGTACAAATGTGTGCTTAATTTTTTTTGCTAAAGCCGCAACTGCATTTTTATTATCAACAAACACACATAGATTAACAAATCTCGTTGAATTGCCATCGTGATAGCAGACCGCCGAGTAAGACGGACATTGTCAATCGCGCCAAGCATGTCGGCAGAGGGTAGTCTAGGCAGAGGCAAAGCAACCGTGCTAGTATCGTCGCCAGATCAAACCGATCAGGATGCAGGTGGGACCGTAGAAGGGAGTCTCAGCACATTCCCACCTGGTCCCAGTACAATTTGGTGTTAAAAAAAACCAGACATCCCAGCAAAACTGACATAGATTATGTGGGAATAAGTGGGGTCCCTCTTGACAAATGCATTCGCATTTGAAAGCATCACATTTCAAAGGAGCACGGCAGCAAGTCAAATAATATAGTAAGCAACAGGACAACAAATATACAAATTCCACTTAACCTTTAGTCACATATACAGATGAATTGATTTACTAGAGGATAACACATATACAAAGCAACAGAGCAATTAAAAGTGTGTTACATCTGTTGCAGGTTGACAACATATATGTAAAGTTCAAGCCTGTCGACGGCGGCGAGAGCACTCAGCTACTCTCACTGGGCCATGTGGAGACATCTTCATGGTGCTTTGCTCTACGGCAAACAATAGATGAGTCTCTGTTGGCCGCCAAGTCCGGGTACTCATCTTCTCTGGTCGTTCTTGATTGGGACAATGATGTAGGCCGAGTAGAGGGAATCGACGATTCTTGACTGGGGCAGTGATGTAGGGCGGAGGGAGAAGCTGCAAGGCAGGGGATGCCGGGAAGGGTTGAGTGTGAGGCGGAAGAGGAGGGGGTGCGACGGCGTCGGGTATCAAGCGACAGAGGTGTGCGTCCATCGACGGCGGTGGGAGTGTTGACACCTCCTCTGTTCCTCTATCCATGAGAGAGAAAGGGCTGGTGGGTTAAGTGGGTTCCCAATGGGCTAATAGAGCTAACCCACATAGTTTTTTTTGTCCAATTGAAGCCCACTAAAGCAGTTTTAGTGGGATGGGCTGGCTAGTCTCACTTAATCCACTTGGACCTAAAAAAACTTAACCCCATTTTCACATGCAGCGTGACAACCCGCTGATCTTGCTCGTGGAGGCTTGAAAGAAGAGGTCGTTGAAGAAGACGATATTGCTGCCAACATTGTAAATGGAGTCACACCGACGGACAACACATATAACCGACCGTCATTCCTGGTCTCGTGGATCCCATCGGGGGCCAAAACACACGTGCTCTTCGACAACACCGCAACAAGCGTCCTCGACTTGGGATTGAAGCTGAAGATCTTCTTATCCGAGATGGCACCGTCGGAGCGTCATCGCCGCCACGAGAACAAAACCTACCGCACAAAGAACGAGAGGCGGGGATCCCCTTCTATCCGCCCATGCGCTAAAGTGACGGCGGGAGGGGCAGTGGAGAGAGGAGATTGATCATGTGACGGCTAGTTATTTTTTTTCTTTTTCTTTCATCATGGGGGCTAGGTACAGTTACAAACTCAGTTGATGGGAACATTTTGCATAGTTAAAGGAGGAGTTAATGATAGCATAAATAAGAGCAGTGAAGGAATGTGTATGAGTTTGGTGCCCGTCCGTTGGATTGAGTTTGGGGCGATCCAACGGAGGGAGCGCACGCGAGCCGGCGAATGGATGGGTGGCCATTGAGGGATTGGAAGAAGAAGAAGATAGGGAAGAGCCGAGCAGAGCAGAGGAGTCCCAGCGCGCGCACAGCCATGGCCACCGCAACCTCCTTATCCCTCCACGGCCATGGCCTCGGCCTCCCTTCCCCGACCGCCAAGACGCCGGCGCGGAGGCTGCTCTCCGTCACCGTCAGGGCCATGGCGCCGGCCAGCCCCAGCAAAGGTCCGTGCTTCCTCTACCTGTATTCGCGCCACCCGGCCATGGTTTTGGCTTTGTGTACGTGCTCTGGCCGCTGGAGCTTCGTTTCATTTCCTCTCCGTGCCGTGTTGTGTCCTGCCAGGTGACGCGGCTGCGGGGGAGAGCTCCCCTTCCCCGCGGCGGCAGGTGCTCGTGGCCGGGGCTGCCGTGGCCGCCGCGGCGCTCGTCTCCCGGCCCGCCCCGGCGGCATGTGAGTCCCTCCTTCTTCTCCGAATCCATCCGTCGCCGTAGAAATAGGATGATGCTCCAGCTCGTATGATTGATGGTCTAACCGCGATTCTCATCCAATAATCCTGCACTGCACTGCACAGTGGCGGCGGCGGACGGCAAGTTCATGCCGGTCATCGACCGGAAGGCCGGCTACTCCTTCGTCTACCCATTCGGATGGCAGGTACGTACTCTCCATCCTGTAAAAAACCATGCAACACTCACTCCATTAATCCTCTGCTCTGCTCCATGCGCATGCTGCATACACTTGGTGATGCTGAACGTGATCGAGCAGGAGGTGTCTGTGCAAGGGCAGGACAAGGTGTACAAGGACGTGATCGAGCCGCTGGAGAGCGTCAGCATCAACATGATCCCCACCACCAAGGAAGACATCCGCGACCTCGGCCCACCCGACCAGGTCCTTCGTCCTCCGTGCCGCTCCACTCCACTCGGTCATATGCTTTTCAGATAGATGGAACCCTGCAGAGTGTGGTTTGTTCAAATATAAATCCGATCTGCTATGTGTAATCTGTTGTTTTCTCTAGGTCGCCGAGGCTTTGGTACGGAAAGTCCTATCTCCGCCCACGCAGAAGACCAAGTTGATCGAGGCGAAAGAGGTGCGTGTGTGCCTTTTTCATTAATTTAATCCTCACAAAAGAGGTGTATTTATTTTGATTAATTTGAAGATGTATGTTTATGTCATTATTGGTTGATCCAAACATCTAAAACTGTAACTTATGTGAAGAAGGGACGACATATAATGGCCGCTTTAGAAATAGACATCCAACAGATATATCCATTCACAGTTTAGTAGACACGCGGGCGCATAGATCTACACAACTCTGGGTAATGTAATCGTCGCTGTGAGAAATGCGAGAGATGAAAGCAGAATTTTGTCCTAGTCAGATAGCAATAGTATTTCCAGCTGCATACATACAACACAGGAATCTGCATTGGTCCACTTTGGTGAGCAGTCCTTGTATGATGATTGTAATGTAAATGTCACCAGCAGTTGTCTAGGGATAAGGTGTTCTTTCTCTTACTTGTTTGCATTATGCATTTCTTGTTCTTATTGTTTCCGAGGAACCTTGTGTATCATCCTAGCATTTTACCTAAAGAAATATGAGCTTCATCAATCATTGTAACATCAATATATCAATCATTCGTACAAATTGTCTAATACTTTTTGATTAGGGTAGTAGTATCAAATAGTTTTTTTTGGGTCAAATGTCCTTTTGTTGTCAACTTTATATGATATGCTTTTGTGCATCAATTTTATGGTATTCGCTTGTTGTTAAACTCACAAGGTGCATTTCGTTGTCCAGACCGATATCGATGGAAGAGCTTACTACACTTTCGAGTTCACGGCTCAGGCTCCAAATTTCACAAGACATGCACTTGGCACAATTACCATAGCAAATGGTATTAACTCCTATCTGGCATCACCGTTTCCTCTCTCGATAAGATGCCATGTTTGTTGTAAACTTCAATCAGCTTCTCTTGCACGGTTCCTGCTCTCTGACTTGTATTTGAAATGCTTGATTGATGATGTCACTGGTCGGTGGTCACTACTATCTGCCATCTCCTCACTGTGCATGGGATGTTGCAGGCAAGTTTTACACGTTGGCGACTGGTGCAAACGAGAGGAGATGGGACAAGATGAAGGATAGGCTACATACAATCGTCGACTCCTTCAAAATTGAAACAAAAGTGTGAGGGGTGTTTGAGGCATTGCGCTGATTTTCTTTATTTTTGGTTTGTTCGTTTTCGAAGCTACAACTAGCGCGAGGTTCAATGGTAAATGTCGGGAATACATATTCTACTGATCTTTTTCTTTTCTTTTCTTATGAAATGTGTGATTTCAAATATTGTTGTCTATATGTATATCATTTTACCCTCTGTAATGCAATCCTTGGAGTAAGGAGATCGAGCCTTGTGTAAATGTGTTGACATAAGTTATGTTAAATTGAAGCATCATCTGTGTATTATTCTTCAAATCCGGTGTCGAATTTGTCATGAATAGAACAAATTTCTCGGGTCGTGTGTAAGTTTATCTCCAACTTGGCAATTACAAAGAAGCAATAAGATTTTTCTTCTTCATGGATATAACATGCTTACAACTCACTGCATCAAAACGTGACTTCAAGAATAGCTTGAATCCATCAATCAGTTTGCAAAAACTGCTACCAAAAGATCTGTCTCCAAAAGAGGAAGACAATTTTCATGGATAATGTTATCCTCCAAACGAAGATGAGTACACTTGTAAAAGGTTGTTGTTGGGAAATGTAGTAGAAAAAAAAATTGCCCTACGATCACCCAGGAACAATATGAAGATGCATAACGGGTTTGGATCAACGATTGTTACTGATACGTCTCCGTCGTATCTACTTTTTCAAACACTTTTGCCTTTGTTTTGGACTCTAACTTGCATGATTTGAATGGAACTAACCCGGACTGAAGCTGTTTTCAGCAGACTTTCCATGGTGTTATTTATGTGCAGAAACAAAAGTTTTCGGAATGACCTGAAACTCCACGGAACGTCTATTTGGAAATAATAAAAAATCCTTGCAAAAGATGAAGACCAGGGGGCCCACACCCTAGCCACGAGGGTGGGGGGCGCGCCCCCTACCTCGTGGGCCCCCTGGAGCTCCTCCGACCTCAACTCCAACTCTATATATTTGCTTTCGGGGAGAAAAAAATCAGAGAGAAGGATTCATCGCGTTTTACGATACGGAGCCGCCGCCAAACCCTAAAACCTCTCGGGAGGGCTGATCTGGAGTCCGTTCGGGGCTCCGGAGAGGGGGATTCGTCGCCGTCGTCATCATCAACCATCCTCCATCACCAATTTCATGATGCTCACCGCCGTGCGTGAGTAATTCCACCGTAGGCTTGCTGGACGGTGATGGGTTGGATGAGATCTATCATGTAATCGAGTTAGTTTTGTTAGGGTTTGATCCCTAGTATCCATTATGTTTTGAGATTGATGTTGCTATGACTTTGCTATGCTTAATGCTTGTCACTAGGGCCCGAGTGCCATGATTTCAGATCTGAACCTATTATGTTTTCATGTATATATGTGAGTTCTTGATCCTATCTTGCAATTCTATAGTCACCTACTATGTGTTATGATCCGGCAACCCCGAAGTGACAATAATCGGGACCACTCCCGGTGACGACCATAGTTTGAGGAGTTCATGTATTCACTATGTGCTAATGCTTTGTTCCGGTACTCTATTAAAAGGAGGCCTTAATATCCCTTAGTTTCCATTAGGACCCCGCTGCCATGGGAGGGTAGGACAAAAGATGTCATGCAAGTTCTTTTCCATAAGCACGTATGACTATATTCGGAATACGTGCCTACATTACATTGATAAATTGGAGCTAGTTCTGCGTCACCCTATGTTATGATTGTTACATGATGAACCGCATCCGGCATAATTCTCCATCACCGATCCAATGCCTACGAGCTTTTCACATATTGTTCTTCGCTTATTTACTTTTCTGTTGCTATTGTTACAATTACTACAAAACCCAAAAATATTACTTTTGCTACAGTTACCGTTACTTCCATACTACTTTGCTACTAAATACTTTGCTGCAGATATTAAGTTATCCAGGTGTGGCTGAATTGACAACTCAGTTGCTAATACTTGAGAATATTCTTTGGCTCCCCTTGTGTCGAATCAATAAATTTGGGTTGAATACTCTACCCTCGAAAACTGTTGCCATCCCCTATACTTGTGGGTTATCAAGACTATTTTCTGGCGCCGTTGCCGGGGAGCATAGCTCTATTCTTTGAGTCACTTGGGATTTATATCTGCTGGTCACTATGAAGAACTTAAAAGACGAGAAAACAAAAATTTATCCCTCAACTACGAGGGGAGGTAAGGAACTGCCATCTAGCTCTGCACTTGATTCACCTTCTGTTTTGAGTAAGCTTGCGACACCTAAACCTGCTTCTGCTATTCGTTCTGATATGTCGCATGTTATTGACGATGCCACTTCTACTATGCATGATGCTTATGATGAGACTACTTCTATGCTTGATACTACTGTGCCACTTAGTGAATTTCTTGATGAACAAATTGCTAGGGCTAGAGAGAAAGAAATTATTGAAACTGATTATATAGATGAAAGTGATGATGAAGACTTGCCTATTATTCCTGAGGGTTATGTTTTTGATAAAGAAGCTACTTTAGCTATTTTAGCTTGCAAAGATAGATATGAACTCAAGAGGTTATTAGCTAAATGGAAGCAGCAATCTCTTAATGATAGAATGAAATCTGACCCTGCTTTTGCTACTTCACCTATCTGTGTTACTGATAAGGATTATGAATTCTCTGTTGATCCTGATATAATTACTTTGGTTGAATCTGATCCTTTTCATGGCTATGAATCTGAAACTGTTGTGGCACATCTTACTAAATTAAATGATATAGCCACCCTGTTCACTAATGATGAGAAATCTTGCTACCTATATATCCTTAAAATATTTCCGTTCTCATTAAAGGGTGATGCTAAGATATGGTTTAATTCTCTTGATCCTGGTTGTGTGCATAGTCCCGAGGATATGATTTATTACTTCTCTGCTAAATATTTCCATGCTCATAAGAAACAAGCTGCTTTGAGGGAAATATACAATTTTGTGCAAATTGAAGAAGAGAGTCTCCCACAAGCTTGGGGGAGGCTTTTCAAGTTACTTAATGCTTTGCCTGATCATCCTCTTAAGAAAAATGAAATACTTGATATCTTTTATAATGGACTAACCGATGCTTCCAGAGATTACCTGGATAGTTGTGCTGGTTCTGTTTTCAGGGAAAGAACACCGGATGAAGCTGAAATTCTATTGAATAATATGTTGACAAATGAAAATAATTGGACACTTCCTGAGCCAATTCCTGAGCCTATTCCTAAACCAACTCCGAAGAAGAGAGGTGTTCTATTTCTCAGTCCTGAAGATATGCAAGAGGCAAAGAAATCTATGAAAGAAAAGGGTATTAAAGCTGAAGATGTTAAGAATTACCTCCTATTGAAGAAATACATGGTCTTAAATTACCGCTTGTTGAAGAAATTTGTGATCTTAATCCTCCACCTATTGAAGAAACTCATGGTCTTGATAACCCTACACAGGTAGTAAAGGTAAATTCTCTCTATAGATATGATAAAGCTGAAATCCCTCCTACTAAGTTTGCTAGCCAATGTTTGGATGAGTTTGATAACTTTATGGTTAGGCAAGAAGATTTCAATGATTATATTGGTAGACAATTAAAACAAAATGCTTATATGATTGAACACTTGGGTGATTATATGTCTAGAGTTAAAGGTGAACTTAAACTCATTACTAAACATGCTTATATGGTTACCACTCAAGTAGGACAAGTACTTAAAGCTCAGAATGATTTGCTCAATGAATTGAATAGTAAGAATAATGATTATGCTGTTAGAGTGGCTACTAGAACTGGTAGAATGACTCAGGAACCTTTGTATCCTGAAGGCCACCCTAATAGAATTGAGCAAGATTCTCAGAGAAATAATATTGAGGCACCTAGTCCTTCTAAAAAGAAGAAAAAGAAAAATGATAGGACTTTGCATGCTTCTAGTGAACCTATTGCTGAAACACCTGAGAATCCAAATGATATATCTATTTCTGATGCTGAAACACAATCTGGTAATGAACATGAACCCAATGAAAACGCTAATGATGATGCTCAACCTAGTAATGACAATGATGTAGAACTTGAACCTGCTGTTGATCTTGATAACCCACAATCAAAGAATCAACGTTATGATAAGAGAGACTTTGTTGCTAGGAAACATGGTAAAGAAAGAGAACCTTGGGTTCAGAAACCCATGCCTTTTCCTCCCAAACCATCCAAGAAAAAGGATGATGAGGATTTTGAGCGCTTTGCTGAAATGATTTGACCTATCTTTTTGCGTATGCGTTTAACTGATATGCTCAAAATGAATCCTTATGCTAAGTATATGAAAGATATTGTTACAAATAAAAGAAAGATACCAAAAGCTGGAATTTCCACCATGCTTGCTAATTATACTTTTAAGGGTGGAATACCTAAGAAACTAGGAGATCCAGGAGTACCCACTATACCATGCTCCATTAAAAGAAATTATGTTAAAACTGCTTTATGTGATCTTGGAGCCGGTGTTAGTGTTATGCCTCTCTCTTTATATCGTAGACTTGATTTGAATAAGTTGACACCTACTGAAATATCTTTGCAAATGGCTGATAAATCAACTGCTATACCTGTCGGTATTTGTGAGGATGTGCCTGTTGTGGTTGCAAACGTTACTATTTTAACGGACTTTGTTATTCTTGATATTCCCGAGGACGATAGCATGTCTATTATTCTTGGAAGACCCTTTTTGAATATTGCAGGGGCTGTTATTGATTGCAACAAAGGCAATGTCACTTTTCATGTTAATGGTAATGAGCATACGGTACACTTTCCGAGGAAACAACCTCAAGTTCATAGTATCAATTCTATTGGAAAAATTCCATCGATTATTTTTGGAGGTTTTGAATTTCCTCTTCCTACTGTCAAGAAGAAATATGATATTCTTATTATAGGGGATGTGCATATCCCCGTTGAGGTAACATAGTGTTATTCGAAATTTCTCCGGTTCCATGTTATTCGGAATGAGTTCGTTAACAAGACTTGATCAACCTTGTTAGTGGATTCCTTTTGATAAGCATGAGATGGATGAAACTAGAAGGCACAACCTTCTGTACCCTCTTTTTACTTTCTGTTATTTAGTTGAAATAAAGTAAAATAGTATTTTTCTGTCTGTTTTCTGATTTATCCATGCAATATAAAAATACCCTGAAAATAAAAGTTCTCCAAATGCCCTGAAAATGGAATATGATTTTTTCTAGAATTTTTGAGAATATCTGGCACTGAGAACACAGCAGGAGGGGCAAGCACCTGGCCACGAGGGTGGAGGGCGCGCCCCCTGCCTCGTGGGCCCATGGTGGCTCTGTAACGCCCGGATAATCAAGCTACAGTAATCCCACGCTAATGGTGCCACGTCACCACAGTTACTGTTGCTAATCTACCGTTAGGTCAAACCGTTTCAAAATTCAAATTTAAATTAATGTCGACAATAAAAGTTTTTCAAAATTTAAAACAAAAATGTTCAGGAGATGCCATATTTTGCATAAGTGAATATGGTGTAATAAACACATTTTTATAAAATGCCTAGACAATTTAAAATGATTTAAAACAGAAAAGAAAATAAATAAAAGAAAGAAAATACAAAAGAGAAAGCAAACAAAAAAAAAGAAGAAAGGAGAAAACCCCCCTGGACCGTGGCCCAACTGGGCCAACCCACCAGGCCCAGCCGGCCACCCACCCCTCCTTATCCCCTCACCCCCGTAACCCACTCCACCGACACCCCACTTTCTCCCCCCGCGCGAAATATCTGCCCCCCTCTCCCCGATTGGATCGGGATTGGGGGAGGAGGTCGCTGCCCCCCACGCCAGGATGCCGCCGCCGCCCGGAGAGCTCCCCCGCCGGCCTGCTTCTTCTCTCCGCCGTCGACCCCGTGATCCACCTCACGCCCCGCTGCCCCGTTCCCTACCGGCCCCGTGAGCACGCGCCGATCCTCCTCCCTTCCTCCCCGCGCCTCATGCCCCCCTGCTGTCGTCCTACCGCGCGCCCGCCCAAGCTGGGCCGCGCCTGCTGCTACTCGCGGCTCCGGCCGGCCCGTGCTGGCCTCCCCCACATCGCCTGCGAGCGCGCCCGCTGTGGCCGCAGCCGGCCATCGCCGACCCCGCGCTGCACCGCCATGGCCTCGCGCGCCCCGGCCTTCCTCCCTCGTCGCGTCTCGCGCCTTGCTCCGTCCCGCCTCTGCCGCTTTGCCGCGCGCGCTGCTGCTCCGCTGTGCCGCGCCACCCACCTGACGCCGCCGCCGCCTCCGCCACTGCTTGCGCCGGCGGCCGCGCCCCCAACTGCCCCGCCCTCTCCGCCCGCCGTGGCCCTCGTGCCCCGCTGCGGCAAACCCCCCCGCCATGGCCACGGCCCCGCCCTGCCCCGGGCAGGCTACGGGCGCCCGACGCCCACGCCCGCGCCCGCGCCGCATACGCGCGCCGCGCCCGCGCCCGCCTGTGGCCCCTGGGCCACTGCCAGGTGGGGCCCCGCGCCCCTGAGCCACTGCCCCTGGGCCCGAACCCCCTGGCCCTATGACATGTGGGGCCCCACCCCCTAGAATGTTTGTTAAAAAATATATTAAAAAAATAAATAAAAATAAAACAAATAATAAAAATAAATTTAATTAATTAACTAAATTAATTAAGTTAATTAATCCTGTTTAAATTAATCTAATTAATTAGTTAATTTAATTAAACAGTAGTTAATTAGCTAACAGCCCATGACAGGTGGGACCCACCTGTCAGGTTGACCAGGTCAACGGTCAACGTTGACTGCTGGCGTCATGCTGATGCATTAATTAAATTTCAAATTAAATTAATTTATTAAATTCTAAAAATAATTTAAATCTTTAAAATTTAATATAAAATAAACCGTAGCTCGGATGGAAAAACTTTGTACATGAAAGTTGCTCAGAACGACGAGACGAATCCGGATGCGTAGCCCGTTCGTCCGCCACACATCCCTAACCTATCGAACTCGCAACTTTCCCCCTCCGGTCCGTCTGTCCGAAAATGCGAAACCCCCCTTCGCCGGTACCACCTACTGCCGCGTTAGGACACACCTAGCACCGCTCATTGTCATGTCACGCATCGTCATGCTTGTGTTTGCATTGTATTTACTGTTTCTTCCCCCTCTTCTCTCCGGTAGACTACGAGACCGACGCTGCTGCTGCCCAGTTCGACTACGGAGTTGACGACCCCTCCTACTTGCCAGAGCAACCAGGCAAGCCCCCCCCCCTTGATCACCAGATATCGCCTATTCTTCTCTATACTGCTTGCATTAGAGTAGTGAAGCATGTTACTGCTTTCCGTTTATCCTATCCTGATGCATAGCCTGTCCTTGCTACTACTGTTGTGTGACGCCCCCGATTTGACCGTACACTAATCATGCACGCAAATGTGTACGATCAAGATCAGGGACTCACGGGAAGATATCACAACACAACTCTAAAACATAAATAAGTCATACAAGCATTATAATACAAGCCAGGGGCCTCGAGGGCTCGAATACAAGTGCTCGATCATAGACGAGTCAGCGGAAGCAACAATATCTGAGTACAGACATAAGTTAAACAAGTTTGCCTTAAGAAGGCTAGCACAAACTGGGATACAGATCGAACGAGGCGCAGGCCTCCTGCCTGTTGGAAATATGCCCTAGAGGCAATAATAAATAGGTTATTATTATATTTCCTTGTTCATGATAATCGTTTATTATCCATGCTAGAATTGTATTGATAGGAAACTCAGATACATGTGTGGATACATAGACAACACCATGTCCCTAGTAAGCCTCTAGTTGACTAGCTCGTTGATCAATAGATGGTTACGGTTTCCTGACCATGGACATTGGATGTCGTTGATAACGGGATCACATCATTAGGAGAATGATGTGATGGACAAGACCCAATCCTAAGCCTAGCACAAGATCGTGTAGTTCGTTTGCTCAGAGCTTTTCTAATGTCAAGTATAATTTCCTTAGACCATGAGATTGTGCAACTCCCGGATACCGTAGGAATGCTTTGGGTGTGCCAAACATCACAACGTAACTGGGTGGCTATAAAGGTGCACTACGGGTATCTCCGAAAGTGTCTGTTGGGTTGGCACGAATCGAGACTGGGATTTGTCACTCCGTGTAAACGGAGAGGTATCTCTGGGCCCACTCGGTAGGACATCATCATAATGTGCACAATGTGACCAAGGAGTTGATCACGGGATGATGTGAGTTACGGAACGAGTAAAGAGACTTGCCGGTAACGAGATTGAACAAGGTATAGGGATACCGACGATCGAATCTCGGGCAAGTAACATACCGATGGACAAAGGGAATTGCATACGGGATTGATTGAATCCCCGACATCGTGGTTCATCCGATGAGATCATCGTGGAACATGTGGGAGCCAACATGGGTATCCAGATCCCGCTGTTGGTTATTGACCGGAGAACGTCTCGGTCATGTCTGCATGGTTCCCGAACCCGTAGGGTCTACACACTTAAGGTTCGATGACGCTAGGGTTATAGGGAAAGTATGTACGTGGTTACCGAATGTTGTTCGGAGTCCCGGACGTCACAAGGAGTTCCGGAATGGTCCGGAGGTAAAGATTTATATATGGGAAGTCCTGTTTTGGTCACCGGAAAAGTTTCGGGTGATATCGGTAATGTACCGGGACCACCGGGAGGGTCCCGGGGGTCCACCAAGTGGGGCCACCAGCCCCAGAAGGCTGCGTGGGCCAAGTGTGGGAGGGGACCAGCCCCAGGTGGGCTGGTGCGCCCCCGACCAAGGCCCAAGGCGCATGGGAGAGTGGGATGGGGCAAACCCTAGGTCCAGATGGGCCTTAGGGCCCATCTAGTGGGGCGCCCCCCTCTCCTCCCCTTGGCCGCCCCCCTTGGATGGGATCTAGGGCTGGCCGCCTCCTCTTGGGGTGGGAACCCTAGAGGGGGGCGCAGCCCCCTTCCCCCTATATATAGTTGAGGTTTGGGCTGCCCAAGACACACGAGAACGTCTCTCTTTCGGTGCAGCCCTACCCCTCTCCCTCCTCCTCCTCTCCCGCGGTGCTTGGCGAAGCCCTGCGGGATTGCCATGCTCCTCCATCACCACCACGCCGTCGTGCTGCTGCTGGATGGAGTCTTCCCCAACCTCTCCCTCTCTCCTTGCTGGATCAAGGCGTGGGAGACGTCACCGGGCTGCACGTGTGTTGAACGCGGAGGCACCGTTCTTCAGTGCTTAGATCGGAATCAACCGCGATCTGAATCGCTACGAGTACGACTCCTTCATCCGCGTTCTTGCAATGCTTCTGCATCGCGATCTACAATGGTATGTAGATGCACTCCCCTTCCCCTCGTTGCTAGATTACTCCATAGATTGATCTTGGTGATGCGTAGAAAATTTTGAATTTCTGCTACGTTCTCCAACAGTGGTATCAGAGCCAGGTTTATGCGTAGTTTCTATGCACGAGTAGAACACAAAGTAGTTGTGGGCGTCGATGTTGTCAATTCTTCTTGCCACTACTAGTCTTATCTTGTTTCGGCGGCATTGTGGGATGAAGCGGCCCGGACCGACCTTACACGTACGCTTACGTGAGACAGGTTCCACCGACTGACATGCACCAGTTGCATAAGGTGGCTAGCGGGTGTCTGTCTCTCCCACTTTAGTCGGAACGGATTCGATGAAAAGGGTCCTTATGAAGGGTAAATAGAAATTGGCATATCACGTTGTGGTTTTACGTAGGTAAGAAACGTTCTTGCTAGAAACCTATACAAGCCACGTAAAAAAAAAACTTGCAACAACAATTAGAGGACGTCTAACTTGTTTTTGCAGCACGTGCTATGTGATGTGATATGGCCAGAAGATGTGATGAATGATATATGTGATGTATGAGATTGATCATATTCTTGTAATAGGAATCACGACTTGCATGTCGATGAGTATGACAACCGGCAGGAGCCATAGGAGTTGTCTTTATTTTTTGTATGACCTGCGTGTCATTGAATAACGCCATGTAAATTACTTTACTTTATTGCTAAGCGCGTTAGCCATAGAAGTAGAAGTAATCGTTGGCGTGACAACTTCATGAAGACACAATGATGGAGATCATGATGATGGAGATCATGGTGTCATGCCGGTGACAAAGATGATCATGGTGCCCCGAAGATGGAGATCAAAGGAGCAAAATGATATTGGCCATATCATGTCACTATTTGATTGCATGTGATGTTTATCATGTTATGCATCTTATTTGCTTAGAACGACGGTAGTAAGTAAGATGATCCCTCACTAAAATTTCAAGAGACATGTTCCCCCTAACTGTGCACCGTTGCGAAGGTTCGTTGTTTTGAAGCACCACGTGATGATCGGGTGTGATAGATTCTAACGTTCGAATACAATGGGTGTTGATGAGCCTAGCATGTACAGACATGGCCTCGGAACACATGCGAAACACTTAGGTTGACTTGACGAGCCTAGCATGTACAGACATGGCCTCGGAACACAAGAGATCGAAAGATCGAACATGAGTCGTATAGTAGATACGATCAACATGGAGATGTTCACCGATGATGACTAGTCCGTCTCACGTGATGATCGGACACGGCCTAGTTTGACTCGGATCATGTATCACTTAGATGACTAGAGGGATGTCTATCTGAGTGGGAGTTCATTAATCAGATGAACTTAATTATCATGAACATAGTCAAAAAGTCTTTGCAAATTATGTCATGTCTTGCGCTTTAGTTCTACTGTTTAAGATATGTTCCTAGAGAAAATTTAGTTGAAAGTTGGTAGTAGCAATTATGCGGCCTGGGTCCGTAAACTGAGGATTGTCCTCATTGTTGCACAGAAGGCTTATGTCCTTAATGCACCGCTCGGTGTGCTGAACCTCAGCGTCGTCTGTAGATGTTGCGAAACATCTGACATACACGTTTTGATAACTACATGATAGTTTAGTGCGTAATGCTAACGGTTTAGAATTGTGGCACCAAAGACGTTTTTTGAAACGTCGCAGAACATGTGAGATGTTCCGAAGACTGAAATTGGGATTTCGGACTAGTGCCCACGTCAAGAGGTATGAGACCTCTGACAAGTTTCTTGAGCCTGCAAACTAAGGGAGAAAAGCTCAATCGTTGAGCATGTGCTCAGATTGTCTGAGTACTACAATCGCTTGAATCGAGTGGGAGTTAATCTTCCAGATGAGATAGTGATGGTTCTCCATAATCACTGCCACCAAGCTAGTAGAGCTTCGTGATGAACTATAACATATCAGGGATAGTTATGATGATCCTTGAGCTATTCGCGATGTTTGACACCGCGAGAGTAGAAATCAAGAAGGAGCATCAATTGTTGATGGTTAGTAAAACCACTAAGAAGGGCAAGGGCAAAAGGAATACTTCATGAAACAGCAAGTCGTTTGCTGCTCTAGTGAAGAATCCCAAGGTTGAACCCAAACCCGAGACTAAGTGCTCCTGTAATGAGGGGAACGGTCACTGAAGCAGAACTACCCTAGATACTTGGTAGATGAGAAGGCAGGCAAGGTCGACAGAAGTATATTGGATATACATTATATGAATGTGTACTTTACTAGTACTCCTAGCAGCACCAGGGTATTAGATACCAGTTCGGTTGCTAAGTGTTAGTAACTCGAAATAAAAGCTGCGGAATAAACGGAGACTAGCTAAAGGTGAGATGACGATGTGTATTGGAAGTGTTTCCAAGGTTGATGTGATCAAGCATCGCATGCTCCCTCTACCATCGAGATTGGTGTTTGCGTTGAGCATAAACATGATTGGATTATGTTTATCGCAATACGGTTATTCATTTAAGGAGAATAATGGTTACTCTGTTTATTTGAATAAATACCTTCAATGGTCTTGCACCTAAAATGAATCTCGATCGTAGTGATACACATGTTCGTGCCAAAAGATATAAAATAGTAATGATAGTACCACATACTTGTGGCACTGCAATTTGAGTCATATTGGTATAGAACGCATGAAGAAGCTCCATGTAGATGGATCTTTGGACTCAGTCGTTTTTGAAAAGATTGAGACATGCGAACCATGTCTATTGGTATATATGCATGAAGAAACTCCATGCAGATGGATCATTTGGACTCACTTGATTTTGAATCACTTGAGACATGCAGATCATACCACATGGGCAAGATGACTGAAAGGCCTCGTTTTCAGTAAGATGGAACAAGAGAGCAACTTATTGGAAGTAATACATTTTGATGTATGCAGTCCAATGAGTGCTGAGGCATGCAGTGAATATCGTTATGTTCTTACTTCACAGATGATTTGAGTAGATGCTAAGAATATTTACTTGATGAAACACAAGTCTGAATTATTGAAAGGTTCAAGTAATTTCAGAGTGAAGTTGAAGATCGTCGTGACAAGAGGATAAAATGTCTATGATATGATCATAGAGATATCTGAGTTACGAGTTTGGCACACAATTAAGACATTGTGGAAAGTGTTTCACAATTAATACCGCCTGGAACACCATAGTGTGATGGTGTGTCCGAACATCATAACTGCACCCTATTGGATATAGTGCATAACATGATGTCTCTTATCGAATTACCACTATCGTTTATGGGTTAGTCATTAGAGACAACCGCATTCACTTTAAAAGGGGCAACACGCAATTCCGTTGAGACGACACCGTTTAGAGAAACCTAAGTTGTCGTTTCTTAAAAGTTTGGGGCTGCGCAGCTTATGTGAAAAAGTTTCAAGCTGATAAGCTCGAACCCAAAGCGGATAAATACATCTTCATAGAAAACCCAAAACAGTTGGGTATACCTCCTATTTCAGATCTGGAAGCAAAAGTAATTGTTTCTAGAAACGAGTCCTTTCTCGAGGAAAAGTTTCTCTCGAAAGAATTGAGTGGGAGGATGGTGGAGACTTGATAAGGTTATTGAACCGTCACTTCAACTAGTGTGTAGCAGGGCACAGGAAGTTGTTCCTGTGGCACCTACACCAATTGAAGTGGAAGCTTATGATAGTGATCATGAAACTTCGGATCAAGTCACTACCAAACCTCGTAGGACGACGAGGATGCGTGCTACTTCAGAGTGGTACGTGATCCTGTCTGAGATATCATGTTGTTGGACAATACTGAACCTACGAGCTATGGAGAAGCGATGGTGGGCCCATATTCCGACAAATGGTTAGAAGCCATAAAATCCGAGAGGATCCATGTATGAAAACAAAGTATAGACTTTGAGAGTACTACTTGATGGTCGTAAGGCTGTTGAGGTAAATGGATCTTTAAGAAGAAGACGGACATGGACGGTAATGTTACCGTCTATGAAGCTCGACTTGTGGCAAAGAGTATTTCCACAAGTTCAAGGAGTTGACTACGATGAGATTTTCTCATCCGTAGTGGTGCTTAAGTCCGTCGGAATCATGTTAGCATTAGCTGCATTTGTGAAATCTGGCAGATGGATGTCAAATAAGTTTCCTTACCAGTTTTCGTAAGGAAAGGTTGTATGTGATACAATCAGAAAGTTTTTGTCGATCCTAAGGATGCTAAAAGGTATGCTAGCTCCAGCGATCCTTCCATGGATTAGAGCAAGCATCTCGGAGTCAGAATATACACTTTGATGGAGTGATCAAAGTTTTTGGGTTTATACAAAGTTTGTTAGAAACTTGTATTTACAATAAAGTGAGTGGGAGCGCTACAACATTTCTGATAAGTATATGTGAATGACATATTGTTGATCCGAAATGATGTAAAATTTCTGGAAAGCATAAAGGGTTGTTTGAAAGGAGTTTTTCAAAGGAAGACCTAGATAAAAGCTACTTACATATTGGGCATCAAGATCTATAGAGATAGATCAAGACGCCCGATGATACTTTCAAAGAACGCACACCTTGACATGATTTTGAAAGAGTTCAAAATAGATCAGCAAAGAAGGAGTTCTTGGCTGTGTTACAAGATGTGAGTATTGAGTAAGACTCAAGACCTGACCACAGCAGAAGAGAGAGAAAGGACGAAGGTCGTCCCCTATGCTTTAGACGTAGGCTCTACAGTATGCTATGCTGTGTACCGCACATGAAGTGTGCCTTGCCATGAGTTGGTCAAGGGGTACAATAGTGATCCGGGAATGGATCACATGACAGCGGTCGAACTTATCCTTAGTATCTAGTGGACTGAGGAATTTTCTCGATTATGGAGGTGAAAAGGAGTTCGTCGTAAAGGGTTACGTCGATGCAAACTTTGACACTAATCCGGATGACTCTGAGTAGTAAACCGGATTCGTATAGTAGAACAGTTATTTGAAATGGCTCCAAATAGCGCGTGGTAGCATCCACAAGATGACATAGATATTCGTAAAGCACACACAGATCTGAGAGGTTCAGACCCGTTGACTAATAACCTCTCTCACAAGCATAACATGATCAAACCAGAACACATTGAGTGTTAATCACATAGTGATGTGAACTAGATTGTTGACTCTAGTGAACTCTTTGATGTTGGTCACATGGTGATGTGACCTATGAGTGTTAATCACATGGCGATGTGAACTAGAGTACTGACTCTAGTGCAAGTGGGAGACTGTTGGAAATATGCCCTAGAGGCAATAATAAATAGGTTATTATTATATTTCCTTGTTCATGATAATCGTTTATTATCCATGCTAGAATTGTATTGATAGGAAACTCAGATACATGTGTGGATACATAGACAACACCATGTCCCTAGTAAGCCTCTAGTTGACTAGCTCGTTGATCAATAGATGGTTACGGTTTCCTGACCATGGACATTGGATGTCGTTGATAACGGGATCACATCATTAGGAGAATGATGTGATGGACAAGACCCAATCCTAAGCCTAGCACAAGATCGTGTAGTTCGTTTGCTCAGAGCTTTTCTAATGTCAAGTATCATTTCCTTAGACCATGAGATTGTGCAACTCCCGGATACCGTAGGAATGCTTTGGGTGTGCCAAACGTCACAACGTAACTGGGTGGCTATAAAGGTGCACTACGGGTATCTCCGAAATGTCTGTTGGGTTGGCACGAATCGAGACTGGGATTTGTCACTCCGTGTAAACGGAGAGGTATCTCTGGGCCCACTCGGTAGGACATCATCATAATGTGCACAATGTGACCAAGGAGTTGATCACGGGATGATGTGAGTTACGGAACGAGTAAAGAGACTTGCCGGTAACGAGATTGAACAAGGTATAGGGATACCGACGATCGAATCTCGGGCAAGTAACATACCGATGGACAAAGGGAATTGCATACGGGATTGATTGAATCCCCGACATCGTGGTTCATCCGATGAGATCATCGTGGAACATGTGGGAGCCAACATGGGTATCCAGATCCCGCTGTTGGTTATTGACCGGAGAACGTCTCGGTCATGTCTGCATGGTTCCCGAACCCGTAGGGTCTACACACTTAAGGTTTGATGACGCTAGGGTTATAGGGAAAGTATGTACGTGGTTACCGAATGTTGTTCGGAGTCCCGGATGAGATCCCGGACATCACGAGGAGTTCCGGAATGGTCCGGAGGTAAAGATTTATATATGGGAAGTCCTGTTTTGGTCACCGGAAAAGTTTCGGGTGATATCGGTAATGTACCGGGACCACCGGGAGGGTCCCGGGGGTCCACCAAGTGGGGCCACCAGCCCCAGAAGGCTGCGTGGGCCAAGTGTGGGAGGGGACCAGCCCCAGGTGGGCTGGTGCGCCCCCCCACCAAGGCCCAAGGCGCATGGGAGAGTGGGATGGGGCAAACCTTAGGTCCAGATGGGCCTTAGGGCCCGTCTAGTGGGGCGCCCCCCTCTCCTCCCCTTGGCCGCCCCCCTTGGATGGGATCTAGGGCTGGCCGCCTCCTCTTGGGGTGGGAACCCTAGAGGGGGGCGCAGCCCCCTTCCCCCCTATATATAGTTGAGGTTTGGGCTGCCCAAGACACACGAGAACGTCTCTCTTTTGGTGCAGCCCTACCCCTCTCCCTCCTCCTCCTCTCCCGCGGTGCTTGGCGAAGCCCTGCGGGATTGCCACGCTCCTCCATCACCACCACGCCGTCGTGCTGCTGC
Organism: Aegilops tauschii subsp. strangulata; assembly: GCF_002575655.3. Classification (NCBI taxonomy): domain Eukaryota; kingdom Viridiplantae; phylum Streptophyta; class Magnoliopsida; order Poales; family Poaceae; genus Aegilops; species Aegilops tauschii. The sequence continues at coordinate 1,067,635 of NC_053038.3, forward strand.
TGGATGGAGTCTTCCCCAACCTCTCCCTCTCTCCTTGCTGGATCAAGGCGTGGGAGACGTCACCGGGCTGCACGTGTGTTGAACGCGGAGGCACCGTTCTTCGGTGCTTAGATCGGAATCAACCGCGATCTGAATCGCTACGAGTACGACTCCTTCATCCGCGTTCTTGCAACGCTTCCGCATCGCGATCTACAATGGTATGTAGATGCACTCCCCTTCCCCTCGTTGCTAGATTACTCCATAGATTGATCTTGGTGATGCATAGAAAATTTTGAATTTCTGCTACGTTCTCCAACACTGCCTGGGATCCTCCTAACTACTCCTGGTCGTCGTCAGCGGCCTGCACGTAGTAGTAGGCACCTCCAGCGTCGTAGGTGTCGTTGTCGACGGTGGCGTCTGGCTCCTGGACTCCAACATCTGGTTGCGACAACCAGATAGAAAGGAAAGGGGGAAAAGAGGGAGAGAAGCAACCGTGAGTACTCATCCAAAGTACTCGCAAGCAAGGAGCTATACTACATATGCATGGGTATATGTGTAAAGGGGCATATCAGTGGACCGAACAGCAGAATGCCAGAATAAAAGGGGGATAGCTAGTCCTGTCGAAGACTACGCTTCTGGACACCTCCATCTTGCAGCATGTAGAAGAGAGTAGATTGAAGTCCTCCAAGTAGCATCGCATAGCATAATCCTACCCGGCGATCCCCTCCTCGTCGCCCTGTTAGGGAGCGATCACCGGGTTGTATCTGGCACTTGGAAGGGTGTATTTTATTCAGTATCCAGTTCTAGTTGTCATAAGCTCAAGGTACAACTCCGGGTCGTCCTTTTACCGAGGGACACGGCTATTCGAATAGATAAACTTCCCTGCAGGGGTGCACCACATAACCCAACACGCTCGATCCCATTTGGCCAGACACACTTTTCTGGGTCATGCCCGGCCTCGTAAGATCAACGCGTCGCAGCCCCACCTAAGCACAACAGAGCGGTCAACACGCCGGTCTAATCCTAAGCGCGCAGGGGTCTGGGCCCATCGCCCTATGCACACCTGCACGTTGCGAACGCGGCCGCGAGCAGACCTAGCAACCCACACGATCACGGTGGTTACGTCAAAGCGGTCCAACACGGCGCGCGCCACTCAGTCGCTGACGTCACGAAGGCTTCGGCTGATACCACGACGCCGGGATACCCATAACTACTCCCGCGTAGATGGCTAGTGCGTATAGACCAAATGGCCAGACTCAGATCAAATACCAAGATCTCGTTCAGCGTGTTAAGTATCTGCGAACGCCGACCAGGGCCAGGCCCACCTCTCACCTAGGCGGTCTCAACCTGCCCTGTCGCTCCGCCACAAAGATCCACTTGCGGGTACTCCTACGAGCAGACCCGACTTTAGTCATCACATGTGTCATGTATATAGTATATAAGTATATACCCGTGATCACCGCCCAGGTGATCACGGCCCGATAGTATAGCACAGCAGACGGACAAGAATGTAGGGCCACTGATGGAAAACTAGCATCCTATACTAAGCATGTAGGATTGCAGGTAAAGGTAACAACAGTAGTAGCAAGGATAGGCTATGCATCAGGATAGGATATCGGAAAGCAGTAACATGCTACACTACTCTAATGCAAGCAGTATAGAGAAGAATAGGCGATATCTGGTGATCAAGGGGGGGGGGCTTGCCTGGTTGCTCTGGCAAGTAGGAGGGGTCATCGACTCCGTAGTCGAACTGGGCAGCAGCAGTGTCGGTCTCGTAGTCTACCGGAGAGAAGAGGGGGAAGAAACAGTAAATACAATGCAAACATAAGCATGACGATGCGTGACATGACAATGAGCGGTGCTAGGTGTGTCCTAACGCGACAGTAGGTGGTACCGGCGAAGGGGGGAACATCCGGGAAGTATTCCCGATGTTTCGCGTTTTCGGACAGACGGACCAGAGGGGGAAAGTTGCTAGTTCGATAGGTTAGGGAGGTGTGGTGGACGAACGGACTGCGTATTCGGATTCGCCTTGTCGTTCTGAGCAACTTTCATGTAGAAAACATTTTCATCCGAGTTACGGTTTACAAGATATGAATTTTCAAAGATTATTTGAATTTAGCAAAAATGAATTATGACATCAGCATGAGGTAACGCTGACGTCAGCAGGTCAACAGGTCGGCTGGCCAGTCAAACCAGACAGGGGGGGTCCAGTGGGACCCACATGTCAGCCAGTGCTAATTAACATAGTTTAAATTAAACTAATCCGAGGTTAAATAGTTACTGGGTCCCACATGTCAGTCTCTGATTAGTAACTAATTAGGTTTTAATTATTAAAACATTTTAATTAATTAATATAGGCGGCGGGGCCCACGTGTCAGTGGCACTGGGCTGCCTGGTCAGCAGTTGACTGGGTCAACCAAGTCAACTGGGACCCACGGGGCCCACTGGCAGTGGCTCTGGGGTGGCCCCAGGCCAGCCACGTCGGCGGCCGGCGCCGGAGTGGCTCCGGCGACCAAATCAACGGCGAAGGCGCTCGGGACCTCGCCGGAATCGTGCTAGGGGCGGCCGTTTCGCGTGCGGTTGGCACCGTTCGAACACGCGCACGACGTCGTGTCGGATGGTGGTGGTGGCTCGCCCGGGGACGGCCGGAATACCCATCGGCGGCGAGCATGGGCGGCGACGGCGTTCGGGGCCACGTCGGGAATGGGCTAGGGGGCAGAAGAGGGCGAGAGGAAGGGCTCGCCGGGCTCCTGGGAACACCAGGAGCACGGCGGAGGGCTCGGACGGGGGCCATGGCAGCCGTGGCCACGGCGGTGACGCAGCAGGGCGGCGGGAGGGTGAGCGTGACGGGGGAGCAGGCTATGGGATGCGGTGAGCTAGTGAGGGGGGGAGGAGGAGGTGGAGCTCACTCTGAGAGCGTAGGGTCTCGGCAGCGGGCGCGGGGAGAACCGGTGGAGCAGGTCGACGGCGAGGTCGCGCGGTGGCCGTAGATGGGGAAGAGGAAAAATGCGACGGCGGTGGCGCTCCCGGTCCCGATCCAGTGTCGAGGAAGAAGAGGCGAACCACGACGGAGCTCCTGGACTTGTCGGAGTGGCGAACGATGGTCGGTGGCTGCGGGAACGACGGTGGCATGTCGGCGATGGCGCTCGGGTGAGGCGGGTGAGCGAGACAGGGGGGGGGGAGCGTGTGGATCTGGGAGGCGCAGAGGCGGGCGAGAGGGGGGCAAGTGGGAGAGATGGGTGGGGGCCAAGGCGACGACGCGGCCTTATCCCCTCCCGGCGTCGGCGCCGGCGAGGTGGTCGGGCGGGGACGGGCCCCTGTTGCTTCCCCGGTCGGGGGAACAGGGGGGAGGCGACCCAGGGAGGGGCTGTGGGCTGGTAGTTGGCCAGCTGGGCCAGGTGGGCCTGTGAGCTGGGCCGCCTGGTCCAGTGAGGGGGGGGGTTCCTTTTCTTTTCTTTTCCTTTCTTTATTATTATTTTTTTGTTTGCAAAAATGTTTAGCACCTAAATGGTATTTATAAAATATGGGAGCTAACTTATAAGTTGCAGTGCATCAGATCCTTGCACCAAAAACTAGTTTGGGTGAAATACTAATTCATATTGAATTTAGATTAATTAAAAGGTTATTAAATGTTGTTGCTCGCCAAAGTTTGAGGTTGTTAGGGTCACTTAACTAATCCATTTAAGTTTAGTTACAATTTTATAATTGCTTCAGAATTATTTGTCATTTAATGAACATTTTAGTTTTCAATTTTGACAACTTTTATTTTCCACTTTAAATTTAATTGAAGTTTGAGTTAGGAGTTTGAAAGGAAATGTGATTCCAATGTGATCAAGCCCTGCTTAGCAACATGATTAGCTTAATCACAGAGAGCTACTGTAGCATGATTCTCGGGGTGTTACAAATCTCCTCCACTACAAGAAATCTCGTCCCGAGATTTAGGAGCGGGAGCAAGGGGGAAGGGATTTGGTTACGAAATTCTAATGGGTCTTCTCGGTGTTGGTTGCTCTTCTCAAAGAGGTCTATCCACTACGTTGATGTCTTCATTTCTCTGCTTCAGGTCGTTATGATAAAATTGTCGTCCTTTCTTCGGGAACTACATCGTACTTACGACAGAGTAAGGGGGTATTCTGGAAGAACGGACTTCTGCAGGGTTTACTATCTGGTCAATATCATCGGGGAAGGTGGCGGAAAGTATCTCTCGAACTAAACCTTAAGAAAAGCCGAGAGCAAGTAAGAAAGTACCATGAGAAGTTTCAAACGGGTAGGCAATCGTTCGAAGCCTGAAACAAAGTGTGAAAGGGGTTCAAAGCAATCGGAATAAGTATTATGTCTGATGCCAGTATAGATCAGTAGGACGGTGGTCCGTGAATTACATACAAGGCCACGCGCGATGAATAAATTTGGGAACAGGGGGTGCACAGGAGAGTCAGGTTTCGATCCTGTGGAACTGTGGGTTATGGGCCCACCATGTGGTTAAAGTAGGAAGGGCAGTGACATCTTGCACGATCATGATAGCAAGTCATGTCAGAGGGTAGCCTGTCAGTTATATGTCAGCAACATCGTCGGTACCAAGGGCGAGGGACGAAGAGAACCATTTTCCTGCTCGTTGAACGAGGCGGACCAATAGGCAAAGTTCTCATCCATCGGTGGTTACCGGAATGCTATCAACAAATGCAACAGGGTCTTACTGATACGGTCGTACATCAAGGTGTTTAGATAAGCAGAAAAATATTACTGCTTAGATCATATAGATCACAAGAAACGTTAAACCAACCAATGGAAAAGAAAATATGATTATCAGATTAAACAGAAGAATGGAAAGGAAAATGTGTTAAAACACATATTTCAAGGGTATATTCTTCCCAAGGGTAAGCAGAGCATGATATCCATGACGGGATATAACGTAGAAAACTCTTTAGGTAAGGGGAAGGAAATTTCATGACATTACCCATACAACGGTGTTTGGATAATTGTGCAGGAAGCAGTTAGCTTTGGGCTTCAAATGTTCCTGTTGAAAATCAGAGTACCATAGACATGTTTCGAGATAGCATTGTCATGATCAATAGGTAAGATCAGGCCATGGATTCACAAAGGATCCATCAGGAACAACTTATGGAATAAGTCTTACAATTTCCTCATGGAATAATGGATAACCTTGCTGAAAGGAAGAACTATAACAATAGGTCCTGCGGCCAGGTGTGTTAGGCATGACGTCACTTTACCGGGTCATAAATAGGCCAATGTTACAACTCTTGGAAATATGTTCCAACCATCATATCTGACCGAGATTCAGATCTGATTGGTGTCAGGATACCTCAGACTTAGGATGTCTGAGAAGAAAAGTGCAACACAAATTGATGGGATGACATAGTAAGATTCTCGGGAAATGAACTATGAAAGCAAGTTCCGAAACAAGAGTGCATCATTAAACCAAGGAAAAGGGTTAGGAGGTGGCTGATGGACTCAGCGACATCCCATCGAGATTTCCAAAAGATGGATTTCCACAACTATGTGAACAAGGAGATAACATTAGTTAGATCGAATGACTTAATGATGTATGCTCGAGGAAAACATACACAATTAAACATGGTTTGAAAGGTGCATACGAAATAAGGGTTGGGTTGCTCGCCCAACGTCGGAATGGCGATTGAGCAACCAACACACTAAATTGGAATAATCGTCCATTAACTCTGAAGCTATAGGTTTGCCAGAGATAATAAATTCGCACAACAGAGTTCACTCAACACGGGGACCAAGAAGGGAATGGTGATGGCGAGAACTATTACTATATCAAGAATTATCAAGAGGTGGAGAAATTCTCCCAATATCCTTGACATAAAAGATGGTAATACTCCAAGGTAGAACAGAACACAAGCTGGTTAGCAAGGAGTTCCATAACAAGATCAAGTTTGCGATGAAAGGAATGTAAGGATGTTGTCGATGGTAACTCAAATTACCAAGGAACGAGGATGGCACTTATCATCAAGAATTCCATTGATATCCTGGAAGGAGTCAAATGGTTGATGATGATCACGACATTTTGTTGTCGAGGGGATCCACGAAGAAGCAATTGATCGGCGACTGTATCAAGCAACAGGACTGATGCAACAAAAGATTATTGGAGCCACAGATACTACACAAACTCGAGGTCAAGTTTGTTGTTCGAGGTGAAACGATGTGACGAGGAAAATCGACGTAAGCTTAGCTCATCGTCGAAAGTGGTGCTCCGGGAATAAGGACCAGGTAGCACAGTTAAAATCATCAAGATAATGATATAGCCGAGCAGGCTAGGGATGACGTGATCGAGTACGAACTCGTAAGCAAAGGAGATTACTAAGAGTTGTTTAATCGTGATGCGGACTCGATTCAGTTATCGATGTCCTAGAATGTTTAATAACTCGGAGCCCATGAAAAATTGGAATCAATAAGAATGTAATACTTGATGGAGAACTCATAATAAGTTATGCAGTTCCGTGATAATCTCGAGATACCAGGGGGTAATACTCGACGACAAACCAAAGTAGAGGTTGGACTGGGGTATTGCTCTTACAGAAGACAAGTGCTTAAACTTGTACGAGAAATGGTATTTAAAGGAGAACATGGTCGGAACGACGTCCACGGATACCAGATGAACTTATTACAAGGGGACAATTATTTTAAGAGAAGCTTCCATGATAAGGTATACACCGTGTCCATGGGCATGGACACAAAGTTCAAGGTCGACTCCCACTTCTTCAATGCATAACCTTTCATTCACTTCTCGCGTTTGATGAAGTTGCAGTGTGGAAAATTTTTATCTGGCAAAATACCAGAAGAGTATGACTCATGAAAACTTTCGAGTTCACACGTATTATGAAAGGCATAGGTTCAACCCATCAAGGCATCCTAGGAACATATACCGCAAACTTCGGAGTAAATATTACAAGCTCGAAAGAAGGGCATTGTTCAAAATCAGAAGATACAATTTACCAAAGGCATTACATACCCATGGAAAGGCTCACAAGGTTATTCAATAGGAAGGACACTGTCGGATAAAATCCAACAAGGGAACCGATGGTCCACAAGGGATCTGATGTGAGCATCGGCACTCAACCAGAGGAAGAAGAATACCAGGAGATCTGATTATAGAAACAACTGACTAACTCAAAGTTCAAATGCAAAAGAATTATGATTTCCAACTCAGGGGGGTCAGAAGCAACGATCTGATCAAGGATGGGTAAGTTGAATAGGCTTAGGGGTACAATCGATGGCAATTTGATAGGTCGAGATCCAGCTCACGTTTAAAATGACGTCTGAGCCGGAAGAATGAATTCTAGGATATGATTGAGGATTGCGAGCATTCGCAACAAATTGAATCAACGGACTCAAAATGATAATGACAAGAGATGACATTAAGATTACGAGAATTTTGGGATTAACCATAATGCAAGCAAACAAGAATTTCAAGAGCAATAGGCTCCTGAGGATTTTCGGAAGATCGAATAGTATTTTGAAGACTATTGTGGAATACTTGAAACAACTGGGGATGACCGGATACTCGGTAAGTGCGAGAATTAACCGTAGGGCTATTCAGGTGACAAAGAACAGCAAGGCAGTAAGCTCAAAGGATTCTCCGAACAACAGAGAGAATTTTGGGGTATCTTGTAATAACAAGATCAGCTGGGAAACATTGTATGAATGGCGAGTATACGTGGTTATCCATAGGAGTTTATCGATGAAAGAGAATTGCAAAAGCAATGAACACAAGTTCTTGAGAGAATATCGGAGAGTATCTTCGAAATCTTCTGATGTAGTCGGCGATCATCCGGACTGAAGGGGCTCTCCGGGAGATAGTATTTTCGAGAACCTAAATTTAGTTTTGTTTTTAGCAAAATCAATTTACCCGAATAGAAGAGAGCTCAGAGTCCCAGAGTATAGACGAGGAATAAAAGATCCTAATACCACCCAATGGCGACGTGGGCCCGTAAGCCACACAGCCATGTTAGTAAAAGTTTTTCAATGACTAGACTCGACTTCGGCCAAGGAGTTGGAAAGGGGGATTCCTACAGGCAGTCGGCTCTGATACCAACTTGTGACGCCCCCGATTTGACCGTACACTAATCATGCACGCAAATGTGTACGATCAAGATCAGGGACTCACGGGAAGATATCACAACACAACTCTAAAACATAAATAAGTCATACAAGCATTATAATACAAGCCAGGGGCCTCGAGGGCTCGAATACAAGTGCTCGATCATAGATGAGTCAGCGGAAGCAACAATATCTGAGTACAGACATAAGTTAAACAAGTTTGCCTTAAGAAGGCTAGCACAAACTGGGATACAGATCGAACGAGGCGCAGGCCTCCTGCCTGGGATCCTCCTAACTACTCCTGGTCGTCGTCAGCGGCCTGCACGTAGTAGTAGGCACCTCCAGCGTCGTAGGTGTCGTCATCGACGGTGGCGTCTGGCTCCTGGACTCCAACATCTGGTTGCGACAACCAGATAGAAAGGGAAGGGGGAAAAGAGGGAGAGAAGCAACCGTGAGTACTCATCCAAAGTACTCGCAAGCAAGGAGCTATACTACATATGCATGGGTATATGTGTAAAGGGGCATATCAGTGGACCGAACTGCAGAATGCCAGAATAAAAGGGGGATAGCTAGTCCTGTCGAAGACTACGCTTCTGGACACCTCCATCTTGCAGCATGTAGAAGAGAGTAGATTGAAGTCCTCCAAGTAGCATCGCATAGCATAATCCTACCCGGCGATCCCCTCCTCGTCGCCCTGTTAGGGAGCGATCACCGGGTTGTATCTGGCACTTGGAAGGGTGTATTTTATTCAGTATCCAGTTCTAGTTGTCATAAGGTCAAGGTACAACTCCGGGTCGTCCTTTTACCGAGGGACACGGCTATTCGAATAGATAAACTTCCCTGCAGGGGTGCACCACATAACCCAACACGCTCGATCCCATTTGGACGGACACACTTTTCTGGGTCATGCCCGGCCTCGTAAGATCAACGCGTTGCAGCCCCATCTAAGCACAACAGAGCGGTCAGCACGCCGGTCTAATCCTAAGCGCGCAGGGGTCTGGGCCCATCGCCCTATGCACACCTGCACGTTGCGAACGAGGCCGCGAGCAGACCTAGCAACCCACACGATCACGGCGGTTACGTCAAAGCGGCCCAACACGGCGCGCGCCACTCAGTCGCTGACGTCACGAAGGCTTCGGCTGATACCACGACGCCGGGATACCCATAACTACTCCCGCGTAGATGGCTAGTGCGTATAGACCAAATGGCCAGACTCAGATCAAATACCAAGATCTCGTTAAGCGTGTTAAGTATCCGCGAACGCCGACCAGGGCCAGGCCCACCTCTCACCTAGGCGGTCTCAACCTGCCCTGTTGCTCCGCCACAAAGATCCACTTGCGGGTACTCCTACGAGCCGACCCGACTTTAGTCATCACATGTGTCATGTATATAGTATATAAGTATATACCCGTGATCACCGCCCAGGTGATCACGGCCCGATAGTATAGCACAGCAGACGGACAAGAATGTAGGGCCACTAATGGAAAACTAGCATCCTATACTAAGCATGTAGGATTGCAGGTAAAGGTAACAACAGTAGTAGCAAGGATAGGCTATGCATCAGGATAGGATATCGGAAAGCAGTAACATGCTACACTACTCTAATGCAAGCAGTATAGAGAAGAATAGGCAATATCTGGTGATCAAGGGGGGGGGGCTTGCCTGGTTGCTCTGGCAAGTAGGAGGGGTCGTCGACTCCGTAGTCGAACTGGGCAGCAGCAGTGTCGGTCTCGTAGTCTACCGGAGAGAAGAGGGGGAAGAAACAGTAAATACAATGCAAACATAAGCATGATGATGCGTGACATGACAATGAGCGGTGCTAGGTGTGTCCTAACGCGACAGTAGGTGGTACCGGCGAAGGGGGGGAACATCCGGGAAGTATTCCTGATGTTTCGCGTTTTCGGACAGACGGACCGGAGGGGGAAAGTTGCTAGTTCGATAGGTTAGGGAGGTGTGGTAGACGAACGGACTGCGTGTTCGGATTAGCCTCGTCGTTCTGAGCAACTTTCATGTAGAAAACATTTTCATCCGAGTTACGGTTTACAAGATATGAATTTTCAAAGATTATTTGAATTTCTGGAATTATTTGAATTTAGCAAAAATGAATTATGACGTCAGCATGAGGTAACGCTGACGTCAGCAGGTCAACAGGTCGGCTGGGCAGTCAAACCAGACAGGGGGGGTCTAGTGGGACCCACATGTCAGCCAGTGCTAATTAACAGAGTTTAAATTAAACTAATCTGAGGTTAAATAGTTACTGGGTCCCACATGTCAGTCTCTGATTAGTAACTAATTAGGTTTTAATTATTAAAACATTTTAATTAATTAATATAGGCGGCGGGGCCCACGTGTCAGTGGCACTGGGCTGCCTGGTCAGCAGTTGACTGGGTCAACCAAGTCAGCTGGGACCCACGGGGCCTACTGGCAGTGGCTCTGGGGTGGCCCCAGGCCAGCCACGTCGGCGGCCGGCGCCGGAGTGGCTCTGGCGACCAAATCAACGGCGAAGGCGCTCGGGACCTCGCCGGAATCGTGCTAGGGTCGGCCGTTTCGCTTGCGGTTGGCACTGTTCGAACACGCGCACGGCGCCGTGTCGGATGGTGGTGGTGGCTCGCCCGGGGATGGCCGGAATACCCATCGGCAGCGAGCATGGGCGGCGACGGTGTTCGGGGCCACGTCGGGAATGGGCTAGGGGGCACAAGAGGGCGAGAGGAAGGGCTCGCCGGGCTCCTGGGAACACCAGGAGCACGGCGGAGGGCTCGGACGGGGGCCATGGCAGCCGTGGCCACGGCGGTGATGCAGCAGGGCGGCGGGAGGGTGAGCTTGACGGGGGAGCGGGCTATGGGATGCGGTGAGCTAGTGAGGGGGGGAGGAGGTGGAGCTCACTCTGAGAGCGTAGGGTCTCGGCAGCGGGCGCGGGGAGAACCGGTGGAGCAGGTCGACGGCGAGGTCGCGCGGTGGCCGTAGATGGGGAAGAGGAAAAATGCGATGGCGGTGGCGCTCCCGGTCCCGATCCAGTGTCGAGGAAGAAGAGGCGAACCACGACGGAGCTCCCGGACTTGTCGGAGTGGCGAACGATGGTCGGTGGCTGCGGGAACGATGGCGGCACGTCGGCGATGGCGCTCGGGTGAGGCGGGTGAGCGAGACAGGGGGGGGGGAGCGTGTGGATCTGGGAGGCGCAGAGGCGAGCGAGAGTGGGGCAAGTGGGAGAGATGGGTGGGGGCCAAGGCGACGGGGCGGCCTTATCCCCTCCCAGCGTCGGCGCCGGCGAGGTGGTCGGGCGGGGACGGGCCCCTGTTGCTTCCCCGGTCGGGGGAACAGGGGGGAGGCGACCCAGGGAGGGGCTGTGGGCTGGTAGTTGGCCAGCTGGGCCAGGTGGGCCTGTGAGCTGGGCTGCCTGGTCCAGTGAGGGGGGGTTCCTTTTCTTTTCTTTTCCTTTCTTTATTTTTTTGTTTGCAAAAATGTTTAGCACCTAAATGGTATTTATAAAATATGGGAGCTAGCTTATAAGTTGTAGTGCATCAGATCCTTGCACCAAAAACTAGTTTGGGTGAAATACTAATTCATATTGAATTTAGATTAATTAAAAGGTTATTAAATGTTGTTGCTCGCCAAAGTTTGAGGTTGTTAGGGTCACTTAACTAATCCATTTAAGTTTAGTTACAATTTTATAATTACTTCAGAATTATTTGTCATTTAATGAACATTTTAGTTTTCAATTTTGACAACTTTTATTTTCCACTTTAAATTTAATTGAAGTTTGAGTTAGGAGTTTGAAAGGAAATGTGATTCCAATGTGATCAAGCCCTGCTTAGCAACATGATTAGCTTAATCACAGAGAGCTACTGTAGCATGATTCTCGGGGTGTTACATGTTGTTACCTTTACCTGCAATCCTACATGCTTAGTATAGGATGCTAGTTTTCCATCAGTGGCCCTACATTCTTGTCCGTCTGCTGTGCTATACTATCGGTCCGTGATCACTTGGGCGGTGATCACGGGTATATACTTATATACTATATACATGACACCTGTGTGGTGACTAAAGTCGGGTCGGCTCGTAGGAGTACCCGCAAGTGGATCTTTGTGGCGGAGCGACAGGGCAGGTTGAGACCACCTAGGCGAGAGGTGGGCCTGGCCCTGGACGGCGTCCACAGTTACTTCAACATAACACGCTTAACGAGTTCTTGGTATTTGATCTGAGTCTGGCCATTTGGTCTATACGCACTAACCAGCTACGCGGGAACAGTTATGGGCACTCGATGTCGTGGTATCAGCCGAAGCTCTTTTTGACGTCAGCGACTGAGTGGCGCGCACCGCATTGGACCGTAAGCTCGCGCTTGTATTAAGGGGGCTAGGTCTGCTTCCGGCCGCATACGCAACATGCAGGTCTGCAATGGGCGATGGGCCCAGAACCCTGCGCGCATAGGGTTTAGACCGGCGTGCTGACCTCTCTATTGAGCCTAGGTGGGGCTACGACGTGTTGATCTTCCGAGGCCGGGCATGACCCAGAAAAGTGTGTCCGGCCAAATGGGATCGAGCGTGTTGGGTTATGTGGTGCACCCCTGCAGGGAAGTTTATCTATTCGAATAGTCGTGTCCCTCGGTAAAAGGACGACCCGGAGTTGTACCTTGACCTTATGACAACTAGAACCGGATACTGAATAAAATACACCCTTCCAAGTGCCAGATACAACCCGGTGGTCGCTCTCTAACAGGGCGACGAGGAGGGGATCGCCGGGTAGGATTACGCTATGCGATGCTACTTGGAGGACTTCAATCTACTCTCTTCTACATGCTGCAAGATGGAGGCTGCCAGAAGCGTAGTCTTCGACAGGATTAGCTATCCCCCTCTTATTCTAGCATTGTGCAGTTCAGCCCACTGATATGCCCCTTTACACATATACCCATGCATATGTAGTGTAGCTCCATGCTTGCGAGTACTTTGGATGAGTACTCACGGTTGCTTCTCTCCCTCTTTCGCCCCTTTTCTTTCTACCTGGTTGTCGCAACCAGATGCTGGAGTCCAGGAGCCAGACGCCACCATCGACGACGACACCTACGACACTGGAGGTGCCTACTACTACGTGCAGCCCGCTGACGACGACCAGGAGTAGTTAGGAGGATCCCAGGCAGGAGGCCTGCGCCTCGTTCGATCTGTATCCCAGTTTGTGCTAGCCTTCTTAAGGCAAACTTGTTTAACTTATGTCTGTACTCAGATATTGTTGCTTCCGCTGACTCGTCTATGATCGAGCACTTGTATTCGAGCCCTCGAGGCCCCTGGCTTGTATTATGATGCTTGTATGACTTATTTATGTTTTAGAGTTGTGTTGTGATATCTTCCCGTGAGTCCCTGATCTTGATCGTACACATTTGCGTGCATGATTAGTGTACGGTCAAATCGGGGGCGTCACAAGTTGGTATCAGAGCCGACTGCCTCTAGGTATCCCCCTTCCCACACTCCTTGGCCGAAGTCGAGTCTAGACATTACAAAACTTTTACTAACATGGCTGTGTGTCTTAAGGGCCCACGTCGCCATTGGGTGGTACTAGGATCTTTTACTCCTCGACCTTTACTCTGGGACTCTGAACTCTCTTCTACTCGGGTTAAACGAATTTACTAACTCTAACACTAGGATTGTAACACCCTGAGAATCATGCTACAGTAACCCCCTGTGATTAAGCTAATCATGTTGCTAAACAGGGCTTGATCACATTTGAACCACACCCTTGTCAAACTCCTAGTTCAAACTTCAAATATAGTTAAAGTGGAAAATAAAAGTTTTCAAAAATTCAAACAAAAATGTTCAGTGGGTTCTAAATAATACACTGGTAATTATGGTGGAGAAAACACATTTTTATAAAATGTCTAAATACTTTTAAATGAAATAAAACAGAAAAGGAAATAAACAAATAAGAGAAAACAGAAAACAAAACAGAAAAGGAAAGCAAAGGGAAAAGGGCCCGCTCCCCCCCCACTGGACCCGCGGCCCAAAACCCCCCCGGCCCAAGCTGGGCCGCCACCCGCACCCCGCGCCCCGGCCCAGCCCACCTCCCCCCGCGTCCCCTTCCTGTTCCCCCGACCGGGTCGGAACAGGGGAGCGTCGCCGCCGAACCCCCTCGCTGGCGGTGAACCCCGCGAGAGGATAAGGGCGCCAGCGGCCCCCGCTCCCTCGGGCCTCTCTCCCACTCACCCCGCTCTCCCTCTCGGCCCCCGCGCCTTCCTCTTCCCTCCCCCGGATCCGCGCCGCTCCCCTCTTCCCCACGCCCGACGCGCTCGCCGCCGGTCCCGTCGTTCACGCGGCCACCGTGCCCCACTCGCCACCCCGCCGTGTCGTACGACGTCGCCGCCCTCCACTACACCCCCTCCGCCTCTCCGTCGAGGCTCGGAGCCACTGCAACGGCCTCCCCGAGCTCGCCTTCAACCTCGGACGCCGGCGACCCCCTTTCTTCCCCGGCGACGACCTGCTGCTCCTAAGCACCCACGGGCCTTTCTTGCGCCGCGCGGTGAGCTCCTCTACCTCCTCCCCCTCTCCGCTAGCTCGCTCGCGCTCCGTAGCTGCTTCCCCGCGCGCGCCCGAACGCCACGCCGCGGAGCTCGCCGCCGGCGTGTCTCCGGTGACCAAATGGTCACGGGCGTTGGCCCGCTAGCCCGACCACACCGTGCCGCACCCACCTAGCTAGCTAGTTCGGCCGTTCGCGCGCTCTAGCGTAGCTTCCGTCGGGCACCCGTAGCACCTCGCCGCCGGCGAGCTTGTAGCGGTCGTCCCCGGCCGTTCCAGCCCCTCCGACCACCGCCGTTGGACGCGCGACGTCGAGCCGCGTCGAACGCGCCCAGCCACGCCCCCGGAGACCCCCTGTACGTGAAACCCGCGCCCCTCCCGAGCCGCGCCGCCGTGCGTTTGGTCGCCGGCGATACTCCGGCGTCGGCCGCCGATGTGGCACACCTGGGGCCACCCCTGGGTCACTGCCAGTGGCCCCCACGGGCCCAGTTGACTGGGTTGACCCAGTCAACTGCTGACTGGGCAGGCCCAGTCACTGACATGCGGGCCCCGCCGCAAAAATTAAAAAAGAAAAGAAAAAGAAAATGTTTTATAAATAAAATTAATTAGTTTAATTAATCTCTCACTGACAGGTGGGCCCAGTAGCTAATTAACTAAAGATTAATTAGTTTAATCCTCTGTTAACCCACTGTCTATGACAGGTGGGTCCCCCTTGTCAGTTTGACCAGTCAACCCGGACTGTTGACCGCTGACGTCACTCCTACGTCATGCTGACGTCATATCCCTTTTTCTGTTAATTAAATAATTCCAGAAATTCAAATAAACTTTGAAAATTCATATCTTTTAAACCGTAACTCGGATGAAAATGTTTTCTATATGAAAGTTGCTCAGAACGACGAGACGAATCCGACTACGCAGTCGGTTTATCCACCGCACCTCCCTAACCTATCGAACTAGCAACTTTCCCCCTCCGATCCGTCTGTCCGAAAACGCGAAACATCGGGCATACCTCCCGGATGTTCCCCCCCTTCACCGGTACCACCTACTGTCGCGTTAGGGCACCCCTAGCACCGCTCATTGTCATGTCACGCATCGTCATGCTTATGTTTGCATTGTATTTACTGTTTCTTCCCCCTCTTCTCTCCGGTAGACTACGAGACCGACACTGCTGCTGCCCAGTTCGACTACGGAGTCGACGACCCCTCCTACTTGCCAGAGCAACCAGGCAAGCCCCCCCTTTGATCACCAGATATCGCCTACTCTAATCTCTACTGCTTGCATTAGAGTAGTGTAGCATGTTACAGCTTTTCGATATCCTATTCTGATGCATAGCCTATCCTTGCTACTACTGTTGATACCTTTACCTGCAATCCTACATGCTTAGTCTAGGATGCTAGATTTCCATCAGTGGCCCTACATTCTTGTCCGTCTGCTGTGCTATACTATCGGGCCGTGATCACCTGGGCGGTGATCACGGGCATATACTTATATACTATATACATGACACATGTGATGACTAAAGTCGGGTCGGCTCGTAGGAGTACCCGCAAGTGGATCTTTGTGGCGGAGCGACAGGGCAGGTTGAGACCGCCTAGGTGAGAGGTGGGCCTGGCCCTGGTCGGCGTTCGCGGATACTTAACACGCTTAACGAGATCTTGGTATTTGATCTGAGTCTGGCCATTTGGTCTATACGCACTAACCATCTACGTGGGAGTAGTTATGGGTATCCCGACGTCGTGGTATCAGCCGAAGCTCTTTTGACGTCAGCGACTGAGTGGCGCGCGCCGTGTTGGACCGCTTTGACGTAACCGCCGTGATCGTGTGGGTTGCTAGGTCTGCTCGCGGCCGCGTTCGCAACGTGCAGGTGTGCATAGGGCGATGGGCCCAGACCCCTGCGCGCATAGGTTTAGACCGGCGTGCTGGCCTCTCTGTTGAGCCTAGGTGGGGCTGCGACGTGTTGATCTTACGAGGCCGGGCATGACCCAGAAAAGTGTGTCCGGCCAAATGGGATCGAGCGTGTTGGGTTATGTGGTGCACCCCTGCAGGGAAGTTTATCTATTCGAATAGCCGTGTCCCTCGGTAAAAGGACGACCCGGAGTTGTACCTTGAGCTTATGACAACTAGAACTGGATACTGGATAAAATACACCCTTCCAAGTGCCAGATACATCCCGGTGATCGCTCTCTAACAGGGCGACGAGGAGGGGATTGCCGGGTAGGATTATGCTATGCGATGCTACTTGGAGGACTTCAATCTACTCTCTTCTACATGCTGCAAGATGGAGATGTCCAGAAGCGTAGTCTTCGACAGGACTAGCTATTCCCCTCTTATTCTGGCATTCTGCAGTTCAGTCCACTGATATGCGCCTTTACACATATACCCATGCATATGTAGTGTAGTTCCTTGCTTGCGAGTACTTTGGATGAGTACTCACGGTTGCTTTTCTCCCTCTTTCCCCTTTCTATACCGGATTGTCGCAACCAGATGCTGGAGTTCAGGAGCCAGACGCCACCGTCGACGACGACACCTACGACACTGGAGGTGCCTACTACTACGTGCAGGCCGCTGACGACGACCAGGAGTAGTTAGGAGGTCCCAGGCAGGAGGCCTTGCCTTTTCGATCGTTGCTACTTTGTGCTAGCCTTCTTAAGGCAACTTGTTTAACTAATGTCTGTACTCAGATATTGTTGCTTCCGCTGACTCGTCTATGATCGAGCACTTGTATTCGAGCCCTCGAGGCCCCTGGCTTGTATTATAATGCTTGTATGACTTATTTATGTTGTAGAGTTGTGTTGTGATATCTTCCCGTGAGTCCCTGATCGTGATCGTACACATTTGCGTGCATGATTAGTGTACGGTCAAATCGGGGGCGTCACAAGTTGGTATCAGAGCCGACTGCCTGTAGGAACCCCCCTTCCACACTCCTTGGCCGAAGTCGAGTCTAGTCATTGCAAAACTTTTACTAACATGGCTGTGCGGCTTACGGGCCCACGTCGCCATTGGGTGGTACTAGGATCTTTTACTCCTCGACCTTTACTCTGGGACTCTGAACTCTCTTCTACTCGGGTTAAACGAATTTACTAACTCTAACACTAGGATCCCGTGACCGCGTTCACCCCAAAGATGGATAAGCCATAGTTGTTTCTTAGAATAGTATTTTGAACAATTCACACACTGTCATTTGACTCCTTTGAAACGTCTTTGTTTTCAGATGGAACCCACGAGGCAGGTCGTTCGCCACACGATGGCCATTGGTGCCTCGGGATCACCTGCGGTGCTAGCTGAGATGATGACCTATCTGGGTTATCGCTGGCACCCTGAGTACACCGTCTACGAGGAGTACCAGGACTTTAATCAGGAGCAGTACCGTGCCATCGTCCACCTCTACTCTCGGGAGTACGACTCCACTACTGTGCTGCACACCGCACATGGTGTTGGTGTGACCATCGATATGGCTGTCCACGATGCAGCCTATGCTGCTCTGACACGTCTTCGTGGAGAGTATCGGGAGTTGGACACCTCCCCTTTCAGGCACATTGCTATCGCCTCTGATGTTGGTGCGGAGGGATACTATACTGCTGCCTACTCCACTGTCACCCGGGAGCCCTTCTACCATCAGCACCTGGTTCTGCATGCTGATGGGCTGGATCGAGCTAACCGAGCTCTTCGCCACGAGATGTACACCACCCGTCAGCACCTTTACCGTGCTCTGACGCTGCTGCACCCCTTTGTCCGGTCTGGACAGGTACCGCGTGCTGCGATCTACCCAGTCAGGACCGTGATGCCCCACGGTGTCGGTTGGCCAGAGGTGGGAGGCTACTCTCCCGCACTTGGTCCTCTTCTGCCACCTGAGCGTCGGGCTCTACACCTGAGTATCCGCGGCCCCCAGTCTGCTGACGTGGAGGACTATCCGTTGCCTCACTACCAGCTGTCGGGCTACGATTACCTCCACAGCACCTCTTGGGACTGATGTAGGCTTGATTGTAGTATTAGTTTCAGTCGCCGCGAGCCTATGTGCCGCCTATGATGCTTTAGTCTATGTACTGAACTCTGTGTACTGAACTCTATGCATGACCCCTTTTGTAAGTTATGCCGACTACTATGTAGTAGCTATCGTGCTCCTTTCAATTATGCATGTTTCATCATGAATGATTCTTGTCATTGCAAATTTTCTCAATGCTGAACTACCCCTGTTATATATTAGCAGGATGGTTAGACCAGGTGGTCGTGGTCGTGGTGGCGATGCCCCACCACCACCTGAGTACATGGCTGGTATGATCCAATAGTTTGAACTGAACCGCCAATTCATGGAAAATATGATGGCTCAGTTTCCTCGCCCTAATATGAACCAACAGCCAGCTCAAGTGACTCTTCAAGATTTCATACGCCTCAACCCAACCATCTACCGCAGCTCAACTCAGCCTCTGGATGCTGATGACTGGCTCCGTGACATCACCTATGAGATGGAGTCTGCTGATGTAGCCCCTGCCAGCTATGTCAATTTTGCTTCCTTCTTCTTGAAGGGACCCGCAGCTCAATGGTGGGACAGCCACAGGCGTACTCTGCCAGCTGGAACAATCATCACCTGGCCAGACTTCCAAGCTGCTTTCCGTGCCCGCTTCATTCCTCAGGGAGTCATGGACCGGAAGAAGCGTGAGTTTCGCAACCTCACCCAAGGCAACAAATCTGTCGAAGCTTATCAGCGGGAGTTTCTGGACTTGTCCCGCTATGCTGAAGAAGACATTGCAACTGATGCACGCAGACAGGAGAAGTTCCGTGATGGACTACAAGCTGACATCAAGCTCGCACTTCTAGTGCATGACTTCGCCGATTTCGCCACCTTGGTGAATAAGGCCATCAATGTCGAGACTGGTCTGCAGGAATACCAGAGCTCTCAGAGGCGCAACCGTGACACGGGCTCATCTTCGGGCTCGCCCTCACAGAAGCGTAAGATATGGATCCCGAACAGCATGTATCGTCCAAATGCACCTGCTCCCAGGAAATCTTATGCTGCACCGCGTCTGCCTCCTCCACCATCTAAGCAGTCAAAGCTACCAGCTCCCCCACCTGGGGCTCCTGTTCCCACTCCCGATAATGGTCTGTGCTTCAAGTGTGGTCAACCGGGTCACTTTGCCAGGAACTGCTATCAGAATCAGAATCAACTGGCCCTTCCAGCAGCTGGCCGTGGTAACAACCAGCCCCGCAACAACAATGCTAAGTCTCAAGGTCGTGCTCATGCCAACCACGTTGATCTCAGCGAAGCTCAAGACCAGCCTGCTACTGTGATGGGTACACTCCTCGTAAATTCAGTACCAGCATCCGTTTTATTTGATACAGGAGCATCCCACTCATTCATTTCAGCAGAATTTGCATTCCTGCATGGCATTAATCACGAAGAGATAAACACTCCGCTAGTGGTACACACCCCAGCGGGCCAATGTCAAACCTCTATGGTTAGTCGCGATGTTACTGTTGAAATTGAAGGACTGGAATTTCTTGTCTCTCCCATCGTACTGAAGTCCTGTAGCATTGATCTCATTCTGGGAATGAATTGGTTAACAACGCATACTGCTTCAATTGTTTGCGCCACTAAGACCGTCCATCTGCTACACCCTTCGGATGAGATAGTTACTTACCAAGCCCATCTGGTGCAAAATGCCGAGGCAAGGCTCTATGCATTGAATGCATTGAACGCTGCACCACTCGAGGGCATTGAAAACATTCCCGTCGTGCGTGAATTCCTCGACGTCTTTCCTGAAGAACTTCCGGGGATTCCCCCTGCTAGAGCTGTCGAATTCATCATCGACTTGAAACCAGGCACCACTCCTATAGCCAAGCGACCCTACAAAATGCCGCCGCATGAACTCCTTGAGCTTAAGGAGGAAATCGACAAGTCTCTTCGCAAAGGATTCATTCGCCCAAGTTGCTCTCCTTGGGGAGCACCTTCTCTCTTTGTCAAGAAGAAGGATGGGACAAACCGGTTAGTTCAAGACTACCGTCCTATAAACCAAGCTACCATTCAGAATAAATACCCTCTTCCTCGGATCAATGATCTGTATGATCAACTGGCGGGTTCGTCAGTGTTCTCTAAGCTCGACTTGAGGTTGGGCTACCACCAGATCCGTGTTCGCGAAGAGGATATCCCAAAGACCGCCTTCGTGACTCGCTATGGTTCATACGAGTACACCGTCATGTCTTTCGGTTTAACCAATGCTCCAGCCACCTTCTCTTGTCTGATGAACTACATATTCATGGATTACCTCGACAAGTTCGTCGTGGTTTATCTGGATGATATCCTGATATTTTCCAAGAACGAAGAAGAACATGCTGAACATCTTCGTCTTGTGCTGGAAAAGCTACGAGAACATCAACTATATGCCAAGTTCTCTAAATGTGAATTCTGGCTACCCGAAGTAACCTATCTTGGGCATGTCATCTCTAAGGATGGTATTGCCGTCAACCCCGAGCGAGTTCAGGCTATTCTTGATTGGACTCCTCCCAAGAACGTTAAGCAAGTCAGAAGTTTTCTCGGTCTCGCCAGCTATTGCCGTCGATTTGTCGAGAACTTCTCCAAGATCGCCAGGCCTCTGACTAACCTGTTACATAAGGGCGTCAAGTTCCAATGGACAGACAAATGTCAGGAAAGTTTCCAGGCACTCAAAGACAAGTTGACTTCTGCCCCAGTTCTAGCTCCACCTGATACTAAGAAGGACTTCGTCATATACTGCGACGCTTCCCGTCAAGGATTAGGCTGTGTCCTAATGCAAGACCGCAGAGTGATTGCTTATGCCTCTCGACAATTGCGCCCTCACGAAGAGAACTACCCAGTTCACGACCTCGAACTTGCTGCCGTCATTCATGCGCTGAAGCAGTGGCGACATTACCTTCTCGGTAATCGTTGCGAGATCTTCACTGACCACCAAAGCCTGAAGTATCTGTTTACTCAGCCAGATCTGAACCTCCGTCAGCAGAGATGGATGGAGCTTGTTGCAGACTTTGACTTGGGTATTTCCTATACGCCAGGCAAGGCTAATGTAATGGCTGATGCCTTGAGCCGCAAGTCTTACTGCAACCACCTCCAGGTTCATAAAGTTCAGCCCTCGCTTGTTGAAGAATTTAGGAAGCTGAACCTCCATATTGTTCCTCCGGGTGCACTCGCTCCCCCTCCTAAACAATTTGGCAAGGTGAACCTCCACGTCGTTACCCAGGGTTCTCTCAATACCCTAGTTGCTAAACCAGATCTCGAGGACAACATCAAAAGGCTACAGGGGTATGACTCTGAAGCCCACAAGATTAAGCGCTACCTCGCAGAAGGAAAGCCCTCATTCTTCACCATTTCTGAAGATGGCGCCCTATACTTCAAGGGCCGCCTAGTGGTGCCATGTGAAGAGAAAAACCTGGATATGACACAGGAAGTTATGAAAGAAGCTCATGATACGCCTCTGTGTATCCATCCTGGTAGTACAAAGATGTATCAAGACATCCGACAGCGATTCTGGTGGTCTAATATGAAGCAAGACATTGCTTGTTATGTTGCTGAGTGTGACGTTTGCCGTCGTATCAAAGCAGAACATCAAAGGCCTGCTGGAACTCTGCAACCTATCTCTATTCCTGAATGGAAATGGGACCATGTTGAGATGGACTTCGTCACTGGATTTCCCAAATCGCAGAAAGGTAATGATGCTATTCTTGTCGTCATTGATCGGCTTTCCAAAGTTGCACATTTCCTGGCAGTCAAAGAAACGATCACTGCTAGCCAGTTGGCAACGCTCTATATGTCCAGGATTGTTTCACTCCACGGTATTCCATTGGTTATCAGTTCAGACCGTGGTAGCTTATTCACTTCAAGATTCTGGGCAAGTTTCCAAGAAGCAATGGGAACTCATCTGTCATTCAGTACTGCGTTTCATCCTCAATCGCAAGGACAAGTTGAACGCGTCAATCAAGTTCTCGAAGACATGCTTCGAGCTTGCGCTATTTCCTTCGGCAAGAAATGGGAGGAATCTCTCCCGTATGCTGAGTTCTCCTATAATAATAGCTATCAAGCTAGTCTGAAGATGGCCCCCTTCGAAGTGTTATATGGACGAAAGTGCCGAACCCCTCTGAACTGGTCAGAAACTGGGGAACGTCCACTCTTCGGTCCGGATATTATCCAAGATGCCGAAGAACAAGTCCGCATTATTCGCGAGAATCTCAAGACTGCTCAGTCACGTCAGAAGAGTCAGTATGACCGTCATCATAAAGACATGGTCTATCAACCTGGCGAAAAGGCTTATCTTCGAGTCACACCTATGAAGGGTGCTCACCGCTTCGGGATCAAGGGCAAACTAGCTCCTCGCTATATTGGCCCATTCACTATTCTCGAAAGGCGTGGAAAAGTGGCATACCAACTGGAACTACCGCCGAACCTTTCTCAGGTTCACGATGTGTTCCATGTGTCACAGCTCCGCCGATGCTTCAAGGATCCAATCCGAGCTGTGGATCATGAAGTGCTCGAATTGCAGCAAGACCTCTCCTATAAAGAGCATCCGGTCCGCATTCTCGACCAAGCTGAACGCCGCACACGTCAGAAGGCGATCAAGTTTCTCAAAGTCCAGTGGTCGCACCATTCTGAAGATGAGGCCACTTGGGAACGAGAGGATCGTCTGCGCGAAGAATACCCCGCACTGTTTTCTTCTACCTCCTAAATCTCGGGACGAGATTTCTTGTAGTGGAGGAGATTTGTAACACCCTGAGAATCATGCTACAGTAACCCCCTGTGATTAAGCTAATCATGTTGCTAAACAGGGCTTGATCACATTTGAACCACACCCTTGTCAAACTCCTAGTTCAAACTTCAAATATAGTTAAAGTGGAAAATAAAAGTTTTCAAAAATTCAAACAAAAATGTTCAGTGGGTTCTAAATAATACACTGGTAATTATGGTGGAGAAAACACATTTTTATAAAATGTCTAAATACTTTTAAATGAAATAAAACAGAAAAGGAAATAAACAAATAAGAGAAAACAGAAAACAAAACAGAAAAGGAAAGCAAAGGGAAAAGGGCCCGCTCCCCCCCACTGGACCCGCGGCCAAAACCCCCCCGGCCCAAGCTGGGCCGCCACCCGCACCCCGCGCCCCGGCCCAGCGCACCTCCCCCCGCGTCCCCTTCCTGTTCCCCCGACCGGGTCGGAACAGGGGAGCGTCGCCGCCGAACCCCCTCGCCGGCGGTGAACCCCGCGAGAGGATAAGGGCGCCAGCGGCCCCCGCTCCCTCGGGCCTCTCTCCCACTCACCCCGCTCTCCCTCTCAGCCCCCGCGCCTTCCTCTTCCCTCCCCCGGATCCGTGCCGCTCCCCTCTTCCCCACGCCCGATGCGCTCGCCGCCGTTCCCGTCGTTCACGCGGCCACCGTGCCCCACTCGCCACCCCGCCGTGTCGTACGACGTCGCCGCCCTCGACTACACCCCCTCCGCCTCTCCGTCGAGGCTCGGAGCCACTGCAACGGCCTCCCCGAGCTCGCCTTCAACCTCGGACGCCGGTGACCCCCTTTCTTCCCCGGCGACGACCTGCTGCTCCTAAGCACCCACGGGCCTTTCTTGCGCCGCGCGGTGAGCTCCTCTACCTCCTCCCCCTCTCCGCTAGCTCGCTCGCGCTCCGTAGCTGCTTCTCCGCGCGCGCCCGAACGCCACGCCGCGGAGCTCGCCGCCGGCGTGTCTCCGGTGACCAAATGGTCACGGGCGTTGGCCCGCTAGCCCGACCACACCGTGCCGCACCCACCTAGCTAGCTAGTTCGGCCGTTCGCGCGCTCTAGCGTAGCTTCCGTCGGGCACCCGTAGCACCTCGCCGCCGGCGAGCTTGTAGCGGTCGTCCCCGGCCGTTCCAGCCCCTCCGACCACCGCCGTTGGACGCGCGACGTCGAGCCGCGTCGAACGCGCCCAGCCACGCCCCCGGAGACTCCCTGTACGTGAAACCCGCGTCCCTCCCGAGCCGCGCCGCCGTGCGTTTGGTCGCCGGCGATACTCCGGCGCCGGCCGCCGACGTGGCACACCTGGGGCCACCCCTGGGTCACTGCCAGTGGCCCCCACGGGCCCAGTTGACTGGGTTGACCCAGTCAACTGCTGACTGGGCAGGCCCAGTCACTGACATGCGGGCCCCGCCGCAAAAATTAAAAAAGAAAAGAAAAAGAAAATGTTTTATAAATAAAAATAATTAGTTTAATTAATCTCTCACTGACAAGTGGGCCCAGTAGCTAATTAACTAAAGATTAATTAGTTTAATCCTCTGTTAACCCACTGTCTATGACAGGTGGGTCCCCCTTGTCAGTTTGACCAGTCAACCCGGACTGTTGACCGCTGACGTCACTCCTACGTCATGCTGACGTCATATCCCTTTTTCTGTTAATTAAATAATTCCAGAAATTCAAATAAACTTTGAAAATTCATATCTTTTAAACCGTAACTCGGATGAAAATATTTTCTATATGAAAGTTGCTCAGAACGACGAGACGAATCCGACTACGCAGTCCGTTCATCCACCGCACCTACCTAACCTATCGAACTAGCAACTTTCCCCCTCCGATCCGTCTGTCCGAAAACGCGAAACATCGGGCATACCTCCCGGATGTTCCCCCCCTTCACCGGTACCACCTACTGTCGCGTTAGGGCACCCCTAGCACCGCTCATTGTCATGTCACGCATCGTCATGCTTATGTTTGCATTGTATTTACTGTTTCTTCCCCCTCTTCTCTCCGGTAGACTACGAGACCGACACTGCTGCTGCCCAGTTCGACTACGGAGTCGACGACCCCTCCTACTTGCCAGAGCAACCAGGCAAGCCCCCCCTTTGATCACCAGATATCGCCTACTCTAATCTCTACTGCTTGCATTAGAGTAGTGTAGCATGTTACTGCTTTTCGATATCCTATTCTGATGCATAGCCTATCCTTGCTACTACTGTTGATACCTTTACCTGCAATCCTACATGCTTAGTCTAGGATGCTAGATTTCCATCAGTGGCCCTACATTCTTGTCCGTCTGCTGTGCTATACTATCGGGCCGTGATCACCTGGGCGGTGATCACGGGCATATACTTATATACTATATACATGACACATGTGATGACTAAAGTCGGGTCGGCTCGTAGGAGTACCCGCAAGTGGATCTTTGTGGCGGAGCGACAGGGCAGGTTGAGACCGCCTAGGTGAGAGGTGGGCCTGGCCCTGGTCGGCGTTCGCGGATACTTAACACGCTTAACGAGATCTTGGTATTTGATCTGAGTCTGGCCATTTGGTCTATACGCACTAACCATCTACGTGGGAGTAGTTATGGGTATCCCGACGTCGTGGTATCAGCCGAAGCTCTTTTGACGTCAGCGACTGAGTGGCGCGCGCCGTGTTGGACCGCTTTGACGTAACCGCCGTGATCGTGTGGGGTGCTAGGTCTGCTTGCGGCCGCGTTCGCAACGTGCAGGTGTGCATAGGGCGATGGGCCCAGACCCCTGCGCGCATAGGTTTAGACCGGCGTGCTGGCCTCTCTGTTGAGCCTAGGTGGGGCTGCGACGTGTTGATCTTACGAGGCCGGGCATGACCCAGAAAAGTGTGTCCGGCCAAATGGGATCGAGTGTGTTGGGTTATGTGGTGCACCCCTGCAGGGAAGTTTATCTATTCGAATAGCCGTGTCCCTCGGTAAAAGGACGACCCGGAGTTGTACCTTGAGCTTATGACAACTAGAACTGGATACTGGATAAAATACACCCTTCCAAGTGCCAGATACATCCCGGTGATCGCTCTCTAACAGGGCGACGAGGTGGGGATTGCCGGGTAGGATTATGCTATGCGATGCTACTTGGAGGACTTCAATCTACTCTCTTCTACATGCTGCAAGATGGAGATGTCCAGAAGCGTAGTCTTCGACAGGACTAGCTATTCCCCTCTTATTCTGGCATTCTGCAGTTCAGTCCACTGATATGCCCCTTTACACATATACCCATGCATATGTAGTGTAGTTCCTTGCTTGCGAGTACTTTGGATGAGTACTCACGGTTGCTTTTCTCCCTCTTTCCCCTTTCTATACCGGATTGTCGCAACCAGATGCTGGAGTTCAGGAGCCAGACGCCACCGTCGACGACGACACCTACGACACTGGAGGTGCCTACTACTACGTGCAGGCCGCTGACGACGACCAGGAGTAGTTAGGAGGTCCCAGGCAGGAGGTCTTGCCTTTTCGATCGTTGCTACTTTGTGCTAGCCTTCTTAAGGCAACTTGTTTAACTAATGTCTGTACTCAGATATTGTTGCTTCTGCTGACTCGTCTATGATCGAGCACTTGTATTCGAGCCCTCGAGGCCCCTGGCTTGTATTATAATGCTTGTATGACTTATTTATGTTGTAGAGTTGTGTTGTGATATCTTCCCGTGAGTCCCTGATCGTGATCGTACACATTTGCGTGCATGATTAGTGTACGGTCAAATCGGGGGCGTCACAAGGATCCCGTGACCGCGTTCACCCCGAAGTTGGATAAGCCATAGTTATTTCTTAGAATAGTATTTTGGACAATTCACACACTGTCATTTGACTCCTTTGAAACATCTTTGCTTTCAGATGGAACCCACGAGGCAGGTCATGCGCCACACGATGGCCATTGGTGCCTCGGGATCACCTGCTGTGCTAGCTGAGATGATGACCTATATGGGTTATCGCTGGCACCCTGAGTACACCCTCTACGAGGAGTAGCAGGACTTTAACCAGGAGCAGTACCATGCCATCGTCCACCTTTACTCGCGGGAGTATGACTCCACTACTGTGCTGCACACCGCTCATGGTGTTGGTGTGACCATCGATATGGCTGTCCACGATGCTGCTTATGCTGCTCTGACAGGCCTTCGTGGAGAGTATCGGGAGTTGGACACCTCCCCTTTCAGGCACATTGCTATCGCATCTGATGTTGGTGCGGAGGGATACTATACTGCTGCCTACTCCACTGTCACCCGAGAGGCCTTCTACCATCAGAACCTGGTTCTGCATGCTGATGGGCTGGATCGAGCTAACCGAGCTCTTCGCCACAATTTGTACACCACCCGTCAGCACCTTTACCGTGCTCTGACGCTGTTGCACCCCTTTGTCCGATCTAGGGAGCTGCCCCGTTCTGCGATCTACCCAGCCAGGACTGTGATGCCCCAGGGTGTCGGCTAGCCAGATGTGGGAGGCCACTCTCCCGCACTTGGACCTCTTCTGCCACCTGAGCGTCAGGTTCTGCACCAGAGTATTCGCGGACCCCAGGTTGCTGACGTGGAGTTCCCGATGCGACACTACCAGCTTTCAGGCTACACCTACCTCCACAGTACCTCTTGGGACTGATGTAGGCTTGCTTGTTAGTGTTAGAGGCATTCGCCGCGAGCCTGTGTGCCGCCTATGTTGTTTTAGTCTATGTACTGAACTATATGTACTGAACTCTATGCATGACCCCTTTTGTAAGTTATGCCGACTACTATGTAGTAGCTATCGTGCTCCTTTCATTATGCATGTTTCATCATGAATGATTCTTGTCTTTGCAAATTTCTCAATGCTGAACCCCTGTTACATATTAGCAGGATGGTTAGACCAGGTGGTCGTGGTAGTGGTGGCAATGCCCCACCACCACCTGAGTACATGGCTGGTATGATCCAACAGTTCGAACTGAACCGCCAATTCATGGAAAATATGATGGCTCAGTTTCCTCGCCCCAATATGGACCAGCAACCAACCCCAGTAACTCTGCAGGATTTCATGCGCCTCAATCCAACTGTGTACCGCAGCTCAACTCAGCCTCTGGATGCTAATGACTGGCTCCGTGACATCACCTATGAGATGGAGTCTGCCAATGTAGTCCCTGCCAGCTATGTCAACTTTGCTTCCTTCTTTCTGAAGGGACCCGCAGCTCAATGGTGGGACAGCCACATGCGTACTCTGCCAGCTGGAACAATCATCACCTGGCCAGACTTCCAAGCAGCTTTCCATGCCCGCTTCATTCCTCAGGGAGTCATGGACCGGAAGAAGCGTGAGTTCCGCAACCTCACCCAAGGCAACAAAATTGTTGAAGCTTATCAGTGGGAGTTTCTTGACTTGTCTCGCTATGCTGAAGAGGACATTGCAACTGATGCACGCAGACAGGAGAAGTTCCGTGATGGCCTTCAAGCTGACATCAAGCTCGCACTTCTAGTGCATGACTTCGCCGATTTCGCCACCCTGGTGAACAAGGCCATCAATGTCGAAACTGGTCTGCAGGAATACCAGAGCTCTCACAGGCGCAACCGTAACACGGGCTCATCTTCGGGCCCGCCCTCACAAAAGCGTAAGATATGGATCCCGAATAGCATGTACCGTCCAAATGCATCTGCCCCAAGGCAGACCTATGCTGCACCTCGTCTGCCACCACCACCATCTAGGCATTCAAGACTTCCAGCTCCACTATCCCAAGCTCCTGTTCCCACTCCCAATAATGGTCTGTGCTACAAGTGTGGGCAACCAGGTCACCGTGCCAGGGACTGCAATCAGAATCAGAATCAACTTGCCCTTCCTGCAGCTGGCCGTGGTAACAACCAGCCCCGCAACAACAATGCTAAGTCTTATGGTCGTGCTCATGCCAACCACGTTGATCTGAACGAAGCTCAAGATCAGCCTGCTACTGTGATGGGTACACTCCTCGTAAATTCAGTACCAGCATCCGTTTTATTTGATACAGGTGCATCGCATTCATTCATGTCAGAAGATTGTGCATACAAGCACGACGTTAAATGTGAGGAGATGAACACCTCAGTATTGGTCAAAACCCTAGTGGGACAGTGTCAAACCTCCCTGGTTGGCATCGACGTCCCCGTGGAAATTGAAGGGCTGGAATTCTATGCCTCTCCCATTATCCTGAAGTCGTCTAACATCGACCTCATTTTGGGGATGGATTGGTTGAAAGCGCATACTGCTTCAATCGTTTGCGCCACTAAGACCGTCCATCTGCTACACCCTTCAGATGAAATAGTTGCTTACCAAGCTCATCTGGTGCAAAATGCCGAGGCCAGGCTCTATGCATTGAATGCATTGAACGCCGCACCACTCGAGGGCATTGAAAACATTCCTGTCGTGCGTGAATTCCTCGACGTCTTCCCTGAAGAACTTCCAGGGATTCCCCCTGCTAGAGCTGTCGAATTCATCATCGACTTGAAACCAGGCACCACTCCTATAGCCAAGCGACCCTACAAAATGCCGCCGCATGAACTCCTTGAGCTTAAGGAGGAAATCGACAAATCTCTTCGCAAAGGATTCATTCGCCCAAGTTGCTCTCCTTAGGGAGCACCTTCTCTCTTTGTCAAGAAGAAGGATGGGACAAACCGATTAGTTCAAGACTACCGTCCTATAAACCAAGCTACAATTCAGAATAAATACCCTCTTCCTCGGATCAATGATCTGTATGATCAACTGGCGGGTTCGTCAGTGTTCTCTAAGCTCGACTTGAGGTTGGGTTACCACCAGATCCGTGTTCGCAAAGAGGATATCCCAAAGACCGCCTTCGTGACTCGGTATGGTTCATACGAGTGCACCGTCATGTATTTCGGTTTAACCAATGCTCCAGCACCTTCTCTCGTCTGATGAACTATATATTCATGGATTACCTCGACAAGTTCGTCGTGGTTTATCTGGATGATATCCTGGTATTTTCCAAGAACGAAGAGGAACATGCTGAACATCTTCGGCTTGTGCTGGAAAAGCTACGAGAGCATCAACTATATGCCAAGTTCTCTAAATGTGAATTCTGGCTACCCGAAGTAACCTATCTTGGTCATGTCATCTCTAAGGATGGTATTGCCGTCAACCCTGAATGAGTCCAGGCTATCCTTGATTGGACTCCTCCCAAGAACGTTAAGCAAGTCAGAAGTTTTCTCGGTCTCGCCAGCTATTGCCGTCGATTCGTCGAGAACTTCTCCAAGATCGCCAGGCCTCTGACTAATCTGTTGCATAAGGGCGTCAAGTTCCAATGGTCAGACAAATGTCAGGAGAGTTTCCAGGCACTCAAAGACAAGTTGACTTCTGCCCCAGTTCTAGCTCCACCTGATACTAAGAAGGACTTCGTCATTTACTGCGACGCTTCCCGTCAAGGATTAGGCTGTGTCCTAATGCAAGACCGCAAAGTGATTGCTTATGCCTCTCGGTAATTGCGCCATCACGAAGAGAACTACCCAGTTCACGACCTCGAACTTGCTGCTGTCATTCATGCGCTGAAGCAGTGGCGACATTACCTTCTTGGTAATCGTTGCGAGATCTTCACTGACCACCAAAGTCTGAAGTATCTGTTTACTCAACCAGACCTGAACCTCCGTCAGCAGAGATGGATGGAGCTTGTTGCAGACTTTGACTTGGGTATTTCCTATACGCCAGGCAAGGCTAATGTAATGGCTGATGCCTTGAGCCGCAAGTCTTACTGCAACCACCTCCAGGTTCACAAAGTTCAGCCCTCCCTTGTTGAAGAATTCAGGAAGATGAACCTCCATATTGTTCCTCCGGGTGCACTCGCTCCCCCTCCTAAGGAGTTTCGCAAGATGAACCTCCGTGTTGTTCCCTAGGGTTCCCTCAATACCCTGGCTGTCGAGCCAGATCTCTTGGACTCCATCAAGAGAATACAGGGATATGACTCTGAAGCCCACAAGATTAAGCGCTACCTCGCAGAAGGAAAGCCCTCATTCTTCACTATCGCTGAAGATGGCACTTTATACTTCAAGGGCCGCCTAGTGGTGCCATGTGCAGAGAAAAACCTGGATATGACACAGGAAGTTATGAAAGAAGCTCATGATACGCCCCTGTGTATCCATCCTGGTAGTACAAAGATGTACCAAGACATCCGTCAGAGATTCTGGTGGTCTAATATGAAGCAAGACATTGCTCGTTATGTTGCTGAGTGTGACGTTTGCCGTCGTATCAAAGCAGAACATCAAAGGACTGCTGGAACTCTGCAACCTATCTCTATTCCTGTATGGAAATGGGACCATGTTGAGATGGACTTCATCACTGGATTTCCCAAATCACAGAAAGGTAATGATGCTATTCTTGTCGTCATTGACCGGCTTTCCAAAGTTGCACATTTTCTGGCGGTCAAAGAAACGATCACTGCTAGTCAGTTGGCAACGCTCTATATGTCCAGGATTGTTTCACTCCACGGTATTCCATTGGCTATCAGCTCAGACCGTGGCAGCTTATTCACTTCAAGATTCTGGGCAAGTTTCCAAGAAGCTATGAGAACTCATCTGTCATTCAGTACTGCGTTTCATCCTCAGTCGCAAGGGCAAGTTGAACGCGTCAACCAAGGTCTCGAAGACATGCTTCGAGCTTGTGTTATTTCCTTCGGCAAGAAATGGGAGGAATCTCTCCCGTATGCTGAGTTCTCTTATAATAATAGCTATCAAGCTAGTCTGAAGATGGCCCCCTTCGAAGTGTTATATGGAAAAAAGTGCCGAACCCCTCTGAACTGGTCAGAAACTGGGGAACGTCCACTCTTCGGTCCGGATATTATCCAACATGCCGAAGAACAAGTCCGCATTATTGGTGAGAATCTCAAGACTGCTCAGTCACGTCAGAAGAGTCAGTATGACCGTCATCATAAAGACATGGTCTATCAACCTGGCGAAAAGGCTTATCTTCGAGTCACACCAATGAAGGGTGCTCACCACTTCGGAATCAAGGGCAAACTAGCTCCTCGATATATTGGCCCATTCACTATTCTCGAAAGGCGTGGAAAAGTGGCATACCAACTGGAGCTTCCGCCGAACCTTTCTCAGGTTCACGATGTGTTCCATGTGTCACAGCTCCGCCGTTGCTTCAAGGACCCAATCCGAGCAGTGGATCATGAAGTGCTCGAATTGCAGCTGGACCTCTCCTATAAGGAGCATCCGGTCCGCATTCTCGACCAAGCTGAACGCCGCCATTATTGGGAGTGGGAACAGGAGCTTGGGATGGTGGAGCCGGAAGTCTTGACTGCCTAGATGGTGGTGGAGGCAGACGAGGTGCAGCATAGGTCTGCCTTGGGGCAGATGCATTTGGACGGTACATGCTGTTCGGGATCCATATCTTACGCTTCTATGAGGGCGGGCCCAAAGATGAGCCCGTGTCACGGTTGCGCCTGTGAGAGCTCTGGTATTCCTGCAGACCAGTTTCGACATTGATGGCCTTGTTCACCAAGGTGGCGAAATCAGCAAAGTCATGCACTAGAAGTGCGAGCTTGATGTCAGCTTGAAGGCCATCACGGAACTTCTCCTGTCTGCGTGCATTAATTGCAATGTCCTCTTCAGCATAGGGAGACAAGTCCAGAAACTCCCACTGATAAGCTTCAACAGTTTTGTTGCCTTGGGTGAGGTTGCGGAACTCACGCTTCTTCCGGTCCATGACTCCCTGAGGAATGAAGCGGGCACGGAATGCTGCTTGGAAGTCTGGCCAGTTGATGATTGTTCCAGCTGGCAGAGTACGCCTGTGGCTGTCCCACCATTGAGCTACGGGTCCCTTCAGAAAGAAGGAAGCAAAGTTGACATAGCTGGCAGGGACTACATTGGCAGACTCCATCTCATAGGTGATGTCACGGAGCCAGTCATCAGCATCCAGAGGCTGAGTTGAGCTGCGGTACACAGTTTGATTGAGGCGCATGAAATCCTGCAGAGTTACTGGGGTTGGTTGCTGGTCCATATTGGGGCTAGGAAACTGAGCCATCATATTTTCCATGAATTGGCGGTTCAGTTCGAACTGTTGGATCATACCAGCCATGTACTCAGGTGGTGGTGGGGCATTGCCACCACTACCATGACCACCTGGTCTAACCATCCTGCTAATATATAACAGGGGTAGTTCAGCATTGAGAAATTTGCAAAGACAAGAATCATTCATGACGAAACATGCATAATGAAAAGAGCACGGTAGCTACTACATAGTAGTCGGCATAACTTACAAAAGGGGTCATGCATAGAGTTCAGTACACAGAGTTCAGTACATAGACTAAAACAACATAGGCGGCACACAGGCTCGCGGCGAATTCATCTAACACTAAAAAGCAAGCCTACATCAGTCCCAAGAGGTACCGTGGAGGTAGGTGTAGCCTGAAAGCTGGTAGTGTCGCATCGGGAACTCCACGTCAGCAACCTGGGGTCCGCGAATACTCTGGTGCAGAACCTGACGCTCAGGTGGCAGAAGAGGTCCAAGTGCGGGAGAGTGGCCTCCCACATCTAGCCAGCCGACACCCTGGGGCATCACAGTCCTGGCTGGGTAGATCGCAGAACGGGGCAGCTCCCTAGATCGGACAAGGGGGTGCAACAGTGTTAGAGCACGGTAAAGGTGCTGACGGGTGGTGTACAACTCGTGGCGAAGAGCTCGGTTTGCTCGATCCAGCCCATCAGCATGCAGAACCAGGTTCTGATGGTAGAAGGGCTCTCGGGTGACAGTGGAGTAGGCAGCAGTATAGTATCCCTCCGCACCAACATCAGATGCGATAGCAATGTGCCTGAAAGGGGATGCGACAGCTCAGGCTCACCGCACCTTATAAACAGGTGCGGCTCTCTTTTAGCTAGCGAGGTGGGACTAAACTCACCACCACGCCGCTGTGCAAGGCCATTGGTCCCGGTTGGTGGCACGAACCGGGACCAATTCCACCCTTTGGTCCCTGTTGGTGCCACGAACCAGTACTAATGAGGCTGTGGCCCCACGAGCACCTTTAGTACCTGTTCGTGGCATGAACCAGTACTAGAGTTTCTTACTAGCTAAGTAGTTTTTTAGTCCCACCTCGCTAGCTGAGAGGCACTAGGAGCGGTTTATAAGCCCTGAGTGCAGAGACGATGAAGAAGAGGCGCAATGCTCACGTTGCTTAGCTTCAAGCCTTGAGGAATAAGGTAGACTGCATCGAGCTATGTGCAGTGCAGTCTACACTATTCTGAAAGGCTTGAAGCAAATCAATGCGCATTGCGCCTTTTTTTTATTTTTAATCATTAAAAGAAAAAAGAATTTTCATAAAGAACTATTTTTGATAGAAATTTTAATAGTAGAAAGAATTATCATAAAGTAAAATAAATAAGTAATTAGAAACAAAATAAAATAAAATAAAATAAGTTTTTGTTGTAAGTAGAAACAAAACAAAATAAATATAGCAAAAAAGAAAACAAGAAAACTAAATACAGCAAAAAGAATTTTCATAAAGAACTAATGGCACTAATAGAAAGTTTATATTTTTTCTAAAACTAATGGCACTAACAGACAGTTTATAATTTTGCTGACCTAAAAGCAAAAAGAATTAAAAAATAAAGCAAAAAACAAAAGAAAATAAATAATGCAAAAAACAGAACCAAAAAACTGGATTTTTTTTAAAAAAAACTGCCACCTATTGGGCCACCACGGCCTGAATACGACTAGAAACCCAACCTGGGCCAGGATTCAGGCCCGCAGAAGGCCCAATAGGCCCACAGACAGCACAGTGTGACATTAGGCCCGTAAGCCTGCATTTGCGAGGAGCTCGAGAGGGCAGCCGCAGTGGGGCTTATAAACCACTCCGAGCCCCTCTCAACTAGCGAGGTGGGACTAAACTTTTGGCCGCGGGCAGCGCAAGGCCTTTGGTCCCGGTTGGTGGCACCAACCGGGACCAATGCCCCCCCTTTAGTCCCGGTTGGTGCCACCAACCGGGACCAAAGGCCGCCGCTTCCCGCCCTTTGGGCTGCTGAAAAGGGACCTTTGGTCCCGGTTGGTGGCACCAACCGGGACTAAAGGGGGGACATTGGTCCAGGTTGGTGCAACCAACCGGGACCAAAGGTGTTCCTATATAAGCCAACACTTGGGAAATTTTCAGATACCTCGCCAGTTGCCCCCGACGCCGCCAGGCTGCCCGTGCTCGCCGTCGCCCCCCGCTCCTCGTCGCCGTCGCCCCGCGCCCTTGCCTTGACGGGTCGCCGCCCGGTGCTCGTCGCCGTCGCCCTGCCCCCACGCGCCGCCCCGCCTGGTGCTCCCCTGCTTGCGCGCGCCGCCTCGGCGCCCCGAGCCCCCCTGCCCGGCCCGCGCGTGCTCGCCGGTGACCTCGCCGCCCCCGCGCGCCGGCGCCCTCGCCGCCCCCGCCGTCGCCATCGTCCTAGCCGCCCCCGCTGTGAGAGCCGCCGCCCCGGCTCTGTTTTTTTATTAGTTAATTGTCTTTTGATCATATATATATATAATGTATATGTGTATGTATGTGGCTATATGTTTTTGTTCATATGTGGCTATATGTTTTTTTTTTTTATTAGTTTAATTTTTTTGTTCATATGTGATGTATATGTGTATGTCGCTATAATGTATATGTGAAAAAAAAATTTGTATGTATGTAGATGTTCAAAATGTATGAATATATATGTCAAAAATATTTTTTTGTTCATAGAAAGTTTTTTGTTCATATATAGAAAGTTTTTATATATGACAATGGATATATATTCGATATATATGAGAAATGATGATCCACATGGAAAAGTTTTATATATGCAAAAGTTACAATTTTAGAAAAGTTTTATATATCTAGCTAGGAAGGGAAGAAGAAGGAAAAGAAGGATAGGAAAGAAGAAAATAAGAAGAGGAAAGAAAGAAGAAGAGGATAGGAAGAAGAGGAGAAATAAATAAGAAGAGGAAAAAAGAAGAAAAAGAAGAGGAGAAGAAGAAAGGAATAGAGGAGAAGAAGAAAAAAATAGAAAATATTCTATTTTTTTCTTCTTCTCCTCTATTCCTTTCTTCTTCTCCTCTTTTTTCTTCTTCTTTTTTTTCTTCAATCCTCTCCTCTATTCCTTTCTTCTTCTCCTCTTTTTATTTCTTCTTCGTTTTCTTATGTTTTATCGGGTATGTCGTCGTCGATATATACCCCTCCCGATAACTTCAACACGAGGGGGATAACTTCAACACGAGGGGGGGTCGATATACCCCCTCCCCGATAACATTATTTTCCCGTGTATATATGTCGTCGTTGTCGATATAGCCCCCTCCTGATAACTTCAACACATGGGGGGGGGGGGGGTCGATATACCCCCTCCCCGATAACATTATTTTCCCGTGTATGTATGTTGTCGTTGTCGATATTACCCCCTCCCGATAACTTGAACACGAGGGGGGATAACTTCAACACGAGGGGGGGTCGATATACCCCCTCCTCGTTAACATTATTTTCCCGTGTATGTATGTCGTCGTTGTCGATATAAAACCCCCTCCCGATAACTTCAACACGTGGGGGGGGGTCGATATACCGCCTCCCCGATAACATTATTTTCCCGTGTATGTATGATGTCGTTGTCGATATATATAACTCCCTCCTAGATAACTTCGACATGATGGACGGTCGATATGTATACCCCCTCCTCGACCGTGATAACTTATACCACGGGAGCACCCCCCGGCCCTCTCACTCGACCAAAACTCTCGAGGACACCCAAACCCTAGAAAAAAACGATGTCGGTCTCCTACCCCCTCCCGCCGCGCCCCTACCCTTGAAGCGTTGCCTAGGCCACCCCAAACCCGGAATAAGCTAGGTCTACGTTTGCACTAATATATCCACCTGCTGTCATGTTTGTGTAATAATTGCCATGTTGTAATATTTGCAGAAACAATGGAGCACGGACGAGATGAGCAAGCAGAAGAGGTGTTGGGGGACATAATCTTAGCCGGAGGTGATATCTTGTCGTATCTTAACGACAATGATGGTCTGGAAGAACAGGGTGAAGAAGCAGGCTACGGTGATCGAAGAGTGGAGGAGGAAAGACATGACGGTGACCCAATGCTGGTGCAAGAAGGAGCCCGTGGTGACGGCTCCCGTGACCGAATAGAGTCCGGCCAGGTAAATATATTAGTTAAGCCTGTGCTGACTAGCTAATTGATGCATTCATTGTTTTGGTATGTACACATATTAATTAACACTCGTCTTTCTTCTTTTTTCTAGCCCTCCGGATCGAGCACAACTGTGGTAAAGAGACGAGGCCCGAAGAGAAAGTTGCGCTCGGATGAAAGGTTTGAGATCACAGCAATCGCGCGTGACGGCCAACCGATTGAACCCCTCCGGACAAAGGATGCTTTTGCTGCTCAGTGCGGGGTTCTAGTTAGGGACAAGATCCCGATCAGCATCCACCAATGGTATAAGCCTAAGAAGGAAGACCCTGAGGTGTCTTATGTCAATGATATGCAGAAAGATGATCTTTGGACTGAGCTGAAGGCAAATTTCACCCTACCGTCAGAGGAGGATCCGGAGAAGCCAGTTATAGAGCAATTAATCAAGTCTCATGCTCTTAAGAAGATGGCAGACCTATTCAGGAGGTGGAAGAATGAGCTGAAAACGTTTGTCGACAAAGAAGAGACACCAGAATTCATCGGCCGGTATGAGAAGATCAGAGATCACTGGCCCGCATTTGTGGCCCACAAGACATCGGAAAAGAGTAAGAAGATGTCAGCGACAAACAAGAAGAATGCTGCGAAGAAGAAGCTTCACCATCGCACGGGGTCAGGTGGCTACCTCAAAGCCCGGCCTAAGTGGGCCAAGTCTGAGAGGGATCTGCTTGATAAAGGGATCGAACCAGAGACAATGAACTGGCCAGACCGTTGCCGGAGTTGGTTCTTCGGGGTTGGCGGAACCTTGGACCCTGTATCAGGGAGGTGTCGTTGGACGGACGAGCAACTTGCAATACCCGTCAAGAAGCTTAAGCACTATATCGATGCAGCGCAGCAAGGGACGTTCGTCCCAGACAGAGAGAACGACGAGCTCACAATGGCCCTCGGGAATCCTGAGCACCCTGGACGGACACGAGGCACGCCAGGCTCCGTCCCGTGGAAGGCTGGTTTTCCGGACGCGGGCGGTTACAAAACCCAGGAGAGGAGGAAAAAAGTGGAGCAGATCCAAATTCAGAAGCTGCACGAAAGGGTTCAAGCGCTAGAGGAACGAGACGGCAATCGAGATGCCGAAACTGCCCCCCAAGCTACACCGCCATCTCAGCGGAGAAGCAGCGTGGCTTCCACCGAGCTGCCTCAGCTGGAGCATGCGGCTCCTGCTAGCTACCCTATGGATGCTATCACGGAGTCTCAACATTGCCACCTTATGGCAGAATGGCAGAGCTTGAAAGTCAAGGCGGCTGTTGGCTCTGTTTTACCTACTGAACCCGGCGCAACCTACCACTGCCGGCCGATTCCAGAACGATATGCTAGGGTGATGGTGGATGAAATAACGAAGGGATTTGAGGACCTCCAGCTTGACCACCCTACCGGTGAAGGGGAGACTCGGCTGGGTTTAGCTCTGAAGACTCCATGCCTATGGCGGAAGGAGCTCATCAAGCTTCCGAACTGGACGGCTCCGGCGAGTAAGGGCACTCCGCCTCCTCCTCTGCCTCCTCCTCCGGCAAGTGATCAGGGCACTCAGCCTCCTTCTCCTGTGCATGGCGGCACTCCGCCTCCTTCTCCGCCAGCGCCGGCGCGCCAGAGCAGCCAGCCTCCTCCTTCTCCGCCTCGTCAGCAAGGGCGGAAGAGACCCGCCGCCGCTGCGGCTGCTCCGGCGCGTCGTAGTCCTTCTCCTCCGCCTCGTAAGCAAGGAAAGAAGACAGCCGCAGCCGCTCCGTCTGCTCTGCCGGCGTCTAGCAGTACAGCTGCCAGAGGCGGGAGGCAATACAGATTCAGTCCTTCTCTGAAGACTCCAGAGAAGTTACCATATGAGAGGACCGAGGAGGAGAACGCGAAGATCGTGCGAGCCGAAGTGAAGAACTTCTTTGAAGGGGTGAAAGCAAAGAAACATCCACCTCCGGAGGAGAAGGTAGATCCGGTGAAAGCAAAGCGCACTCTGGCTGCCCTGACAAAACCATCAAAGTCTCTGCCGAGAGGCAACTATGAGCGCGTTCTTGCAAAGGCATATGCCGAAGCGGAGCGGTCGGGAAGTACTGTCAGTGATAAAAGGATGAAAGAACGACGAGCTGGGAAAAAAATTGCCCAGCTCGGCGAAAAAGAGAACCAATCGTGCCCCCCGCTCAAGGTGTCAAAAGACATCGTCGCTAATGATCCGAGTATGGTGCCCGGTTATAGCAATCTTGGAGATTACATGCCCGACGATGTACATTATGAAATCATGGAGGTGGACGAACACAAATACCATTACGGGAAGCCTCTCGTCAAAGATGTCAGATCTCTAAGCACGATGATGCGAAGACTACATGATTGGTACATGAAAACCTACAGAGAGTCTGATGGGATGAGTACTTTGACGCTGAGAGTTAAACCCGAGCATGACCTCGTTGGAATTGAACTGCTGAATGTTCCATTTGAGGATTTCTTCCAGTTTTACAATCAAAAGGCCCTCGATAAAACAACGATCACTTGCTACTGTCTGTAAGTAGTACTACTTCTGTCATTAAGTCTCTCTATATAGGTCAGCTCTTTCATTGCATGTATTTATAGTTATCCTCACTATATTATGCAGATTGAAGATCGCCGAATTGAAGAAAAGACAAATCGGTGATATTGGGTTCATTAACACAAATCTCATAGATGCATATACGGTTGAAAAACATCCCAAAGAAGCCGAGGCCAACTTGCTACAATCATTGGTATTAAATCAAAACAAAGATATAATACTCTTTTCTTACAACTTCAAGTGAGTGTTACTGTCTTGTGCATATTCGGTTTCCCTTATTAGTCCAGGTTATGGTAATGTAATTGATGACTTATGCATGCATGCGCAGCTTCCACTATATTCTCCTAGAGATTAAGCTTGAGCCGGGAGTAGTAACCGTCTTAGACTCGAGACGAAAAGATCCCCAGGACTATGCGAACATGACTCAAATGCTCCAGAAGTAAGTTAAATCGATCATTATCCACCATATCAGCAACTTTGTTCATTTCCTGATATCAAGTAATTGTTTTCTTTGTCTGGCAGGGTTTGGAGAAAATTCACCTCAAAAGCTCCGGGACTGCCGAAGAAGCTGCAATTTAATCACCCGAAAGTAAGTACTATAGTAGCATGTTCCGCGCATCTCCTAGTGATTCAAGCGGTAGTTTCATCAATACCATTTAGCATGCTTGCTTATCAGTTTGATTGACCTCTATTTCTTGTAAAGTGGTTGTGGCAGCAACCCGGGAATAATTACTGTGGATACTACGTTTGCGAGTCCATCCGCTACCATACCTGTGAGCGGGGCTACACTGTAGAACAATATGAAGTGCGTAAGCAATAATATTCACAATTTTATTTTATCACCATCATTTGTGTTGAGTTTCATTTATTCATATATATATGTATTGA
The DNA here is from genome assembly GCF_002575655.3 of Aegilops tauschii subsp. strangulata. Lineage (NCBI taxonomy): Eukaryota > Viridiplantae > Streptophyta > Magnoliopsida > Poales > Poaceae > Aegilops > Aegilops tauschii. Next base: position 1,108,431 of record NC_053038.3, read on the forward strand.
CCCCCTTCTTCAAATTAGATGTTTCGGAAGCGGGATGAACTCCTAGCACCAGATCGTATGCGAGGAATTCAAGAGGAATTGGAGGCATTCTTCCTTGACCACGTGATCGCTGAAAACGGAGAATACTATGTGGACCCTGTGTTCCTACAATATAATTAGGAGATTGTATTGTAAGAGATAATTATTGTATATATGTAGCCGGTAGTGTCGGATAGATATACGAGAACTTGTTGTTCGACCAATATCTCGGAGAAGGAGAGGTGGTCGATATCACTTCTCTCTGTATGCATATATTCATGACGATCTTCTGTTTCCTTCATTTGATTACTAGCTAGCGTGTCTACTCCTCTCCATACGTATATAGTACGTAGCGTCGACCAAGCACGGAGATAAGAGAGGACACTTCTCTCTATTAATTAGCTAGCTAACACAATATATGAAACACCTAAATTAACCCCCCAAAACCCCTAAACCACCCCCTTTCAAAAAAAAACAAAAACCTCAGCTCCTGCCAGGTGCTGACGCGTGGATGCCTATTGGTCCCGGTTGGTGGCACCAACCGGGACCAAAGGCCCTCCTGCCTGGGCTCCCCGCACCGGCCACGTGGACGGCCTTTAGTCCCAGTTCGTGTAAGAACCAGGACTAAAGGGCTAGGGCATTAGTAACGACCCATTAGTCCCGGTTCCAGAACCGGGACTAAAGGCCCTTATGAACCGGGGTAAAAGCCCCTTTTCCTACTAGTGCATGATAGACCAAAACGGTTAAAAATTATCAAATTATTAGATTTCTATAGGTAATTTGCTATCTGAGGTGCATATAGATGCATGGACTACCCTCGAAGCATGAAATGGTGGAAACGATTTCGGAATATGTCGATGACTCTTAATTAATAAGTTTTCAGTTTTGAACAAAGTGAAAATCTATAGTGATGGATTGAAAGGTAGCAAAATTGGTGATGAAATTATATGATTACTAGTTATAAGTTGTTATAAGAGATCCATATGGTCGAACATACTACTTTCGAAGCTTGAAGGAAGAAATGTTGTTGGAATGTCTGAATGATGCTATTTAAGTAAGCTTTTTGTTTAGCGAATAAAAAATCATCGGTAATGGATCAGAAGTTTATGTAAATATGCTAGACATGAATAATTTATGTGGATAAGCCGTTCTATGACTTCCACATGGCCGTTGAGACCACTCTTGAAGAATAAAATGATGGAAAGGCAATTATAATGTGTCTAATGTCCTATTTAAATGATTTCTCAGTTTCAAAGGAGGAGAAAATTCAAAGTAATAAATCAAAAGGTTATGAAAAACTGCTAAAAATTATGTGACTCCCACATATATAAGTTGTTGTAGGATTTTCAGATGGTGGCAAAGACAACTTCAAAACAAGAAACGAACAAAGGCTTCTATCACTTGTTGACAATACAATTTAAACACGTTTTCAGTTTCGCAAAAATAGAAAATCGACCATGATGGAGCAAAACGGTTAAAAATGTATCAAATTATCAGATTTCTATAGGTAATTTGCTATCTGAGGTGCATATAGATGCATGGACTACCCTCGAAGCATGAAATGGTGGAAACGATTTCGGAATATGTCGATGACGCTTAATTAATAAGTTTTCAGTTTTGAACAAAGTGAAAATCTATAGTGATGAATCAAAAGGTAACAAAATTGGTGATGAAATTATATGATTACTAGTTATAAGTTGTTATAAGAGATCCCTATGGTCGAACATACTACTTTCGAAGCTTGAAAGGAAGAAATACTAGTGGAATGTCTGAATGATGCTATTTAAGTAAGCTTTTTGTTTAGCGAATAAAAAATCAACGGTAACGGATCAGAAGTTTATGTAAATGTCCTAAACATGAATAATTTATGTGGATAAGCTGTTCTATGACTTCCACATGGCCGTCGAGACCACTCTCGAAGAATGAAATGATGGAAAGACAATTATAATGTGTCTAATGTCCTATTTAAATGATTTCTGAGTTTCAAAGGAGGAGAAAATTCAAAGCAATAAATCAAAAGGTTATGAAAAACTGCTAAAAATTATGTGACTCCCATATATATAAGTTGTTGTAGGATTTTCAAATGGCGGCAAAGACAACTTCGAAACAAGAAACGAACAAAGGCTTCTATCACTTGTTGATACTGCAATTTAAACAAGTTTTCAGTTTCGCAAAAATAGAAAATCTAGCATGATGGATCAAAACGGTTAAAAATGTATCATATTATCAGATTTCTATAGGTAATTTGCTATCCGAGGTGCATATAGATGCATGGACTACCCTCGAAGCATGAAATGGTGGAAACGATTTCGGAATATGTCGATGACTCTTAATTAATAAGTTTTTAGTTTTGAACAAAGTGAAAATCTATAGTGATGGATTAAAAGGTAACAAAATTGGTGATGAAATTATATGATTACTAGTTATAAGTTGTTATAAGAGATCCATATGGTCGAACATACTACTTCCGAAGCATGAAAGGAAGAAATGCAGTTGGAATGTCTGAATGATGCTATTTAAGTAAGCTTTCTGTTTAGCGAATAAAAAACCATCGGTAACGGATCAGAAGTTTTTGTAAATGTGCTAGACATGAATGATTTATGTGGATAAGCTGTTCTATGACTTCCACATGGCCGTTGAGACCAGTCTTGAAGAATAAAATGATGGAAATGCAATTATAATGTGTCTAATGTCCTATTTAGATGATTTCTGAGTTTCAAAGGAGGAGAAAATTCAAAGTAATAAATCAAAAGGTTATGAAAAACTGCTAAAAATTATGTGACTCCCACATATATAAGTTGTTGTAGGATTTTTCAAATGGCGGCAAAGACAACTTCGAAACAAGAAACGAACAAAGGCTTCTATCACTTGTTGATAATGCAATTTAAACAAGTTTTCAGTTTCGCAAAAATAGAAAATGGACCATGATGGATCAAAACGGTTAAAAATGTATCAAATTATCAGATTTCTATAGGTAATTTGCTATCTGAGGTGCATATAGATGCATGGACTACCCCCGAAGCATGAGATGGTGGAAACGATTTCGGAATATGCCGATGACACTTAATTAATAAGTTTTCAGTTTTGAACAAAGTGAAAATCTATAGTGATGAATCAAAAGGTAACAAAATTGGTGATGAAATTATATGATTACTAGTTATAAGTTGTTATAAGAGATCCATATGGTCGAATATACTACTTCCAAGGCTTGAAAGGAAGAAATGCTAATGGAATGTCTGAATGATGCTATTTAAGTAAGCTTTTTGTTTAGAGAATAAAAAATCATCGGTAACGGATCAGAAGTTTATGTAAATGTGCTAAACATGAATAATTTATGTGGATAAGCTGTTCTATGACTTCCACATGGCTGTCGAGACCACTCTCGAAGAACGAAATGATGGAAAGACAATTATAATGTGTCTAATGTCCTATTTAAATGATTTCTGAGTTTCAAAGGAGGAGAAAATTCAAAGCAATAAATCAAAAGGTTATGAAAATTTGCTAAAAATTATGTGACTCCCACATATATAAGTTGTTGTAGGATTTTCATATGGCGGCAAAGACAACTTCGAAAGAAGAAACGAACAAAGGCTTCTATCACTTGTTGATACTGCAATTTAAACAAGTTTTCAGTTTCGCAAAAATAGAAAATTTACCATGATGGATCAAAACGGTTAAAAATGTATCATATTATCAGATTTCTATAGGTAATTTGCTATCTGAGGTGCATATAGATGCATGGACTACCCTCGAAGCATGAAATGGTGGAAACGATTTCGGAATATGTCGATGACTCTTAATTAATAAGTTTTCAGTTTTGAACAAAGTGAAAATCTATAGTGATGGATTAAAAGGTAACAAAATTGGTGATGAAATTATATGATTACTAGTTATAAGTTGTTATAAGAGATCCATATGGTCGAACATACTACTTCCGAAGCATGAAAGGAAGAAATGCAGTTGGAATGTCTGAATGATGCTATTTAAGTAAGCTTTTTGTTTAGCGAATAAAAAATCATCGGTAATGGATCAGAAGTTTATGTAAATATGCTAGACATGAATAATTTATGTGCATAAGCCGTTCTATGACTTCCACATGGCCGTTGAAACCACTCTTGAAGAATAAAATGATGGAAAGGCAATTATAATGTGTTTAATGTCCTATTTAAATGATTTCTCAGTTTCAAAGGAGGAGAAAATTCAAAGTAATAAATCAAAAGGTTATGAAAAACTGCTAAAAATTATGTGACTCCCACATATATAAGTTGTTATAGGATTTTCAGATGGTGGCAAAGACAACTTCAAAACAAGAAACGAACAAAGGCTTCTATCACTTGTTGACAATACAATTTAAACAAGTTTTCAGTTTCGCAAAAATAGAAAATCGACCATGATGGAGCAAAACGGTTAAAAATGTATCAAATTATCAGATTTCTATAGGTAATTTGCTATCTGAGGTGCATATAGATGCATGGACTACCTGTAACACCCCGAGAATCATGCTACAGTAACTCCCTGTGATTAAGCTAATCATGTTGCTAAACAGGGCTTGATCACATTTGAATCACATTCCTTTTCAAACTCCTAGTTCAAACTTCAATTAAATTTAAAAGTGGAAAATGAAAGTTTTCAAAAATTTAAACAAAAATGTTCGGTGGGTGCCAAATAATACACTGGTAATTATGGTGGAGAAAACACATTTTTATAAAATACCTAAATACTTTTAAATGAAATAAAACAGAAAAGAAAATAACCAAATAAAAAGAAAACAGAAAACAGAATAGACAAAGAAAAAGAAAAAAAGGAGAAGGCCCTCCCCCCCACTGCGCCCCTGGCCCATCTGGACCGAACCCCCGGCCCAGCCTACTCTCCCCCTCGCCCCCTTCCCTGTTCCCCCGACCGGGGTCGGAACAGGGGCCGTCCCCGCCGCACCCCCTCGCCGGTGACGGGGAGGATAAGGGCGCCAGCACCCCCGCCTCCTCGGGCCCCTCTCCCACTCACCCCCCGCTCTGCCTCTCGGCCTCTGCGCCTTCCCCCGTCAGATCCACCTCCCTCTCCCCTTCGATCCCCACTGCCCGAGCGTGCTCGCCGCCGTTCACCGTCGTACCCGCGGCCACCGTGCCCCGATTGCCCCGACGACGTGCCCGAACGGCTCCCCGCCGTCGACTACGTCGACTACGCCATCGGGAACGAGCCGAGCGCCTCTACTCCGACCGGAACGAGCTCGTCTTCAACCTTCGGATCGCCGGCGTTCGTCGCCGATTCCGGCTACCCCGCGCCCTCCCCGAGCTCACTGCCACTCCCTACGGCTCCGCTGTGAGCTCCCGCTTCTCCTCCCCCTCTCCGTTAGCTCGCCCACGTTCCGTAGCCGCTGTTTCCATCGCTGCCCGAAGCGCACTCCGCAACGGAGCTCGTCACCGTCGTCCTCGTCGATGTCGTGCTCACCCGAGCTCGCCACCGTGCTCTAGGCCTCGCAAGGACCCCGTAGAGCCTCCCCAGTAGTCCTGCCGTGCCCTCTAGCCGCAGTTCGCGCGAGGGCCGAAGTCCGGCGTCCGCCTCGCCGCTCGCCGTCGACGTTCCCGACCACCGCAGCCTCTGCCACCACCCCAGATCGCCTCGCCGTCGTCTTCTCGTTCGAACGAGTCCAGCCGCGCCCGATTTGAGCCACCGTAGCGCAAATCCGACGGCCTCCCGCGCGCGCCGCCGTGCGTTTTGGTCGCCGGCGTTGCTCCGGCCGCCGTACTGACCTGCGCCGACGTGGCTGGCCTGGGGCCACCCCAGTGCCACTGCTAGTGGGCCCCGTGGGCCCCGTTGACTGGGTCAACGTGCTGACTGGGCAGGCCCAGCCACTGACGTGCGGGCCCCGCCGCAAAAATTAAAAAAAAAAGAGAAAAGGAAAAATGTTTTATAAATAAAAATAATTAGATTAACTAATCACTCACTGACATATGGGGCCCACCCCTCTAATTAGACTGTTAGTTTAGTTTAAATTAATATTAGACTAACAGAGGCTGACATGTGGGTCCCACTGGACCCACCTGTCTGGTTTGATTGGTCAGCCGACCTGTTGACCTGCTGACGTCAGCATTGCCTCATGCTGACGTCATAATTCATTTTTGCTTAATATAAATAATTCCAGAAATTCAAATAAACTTTGAAAATTCATATCTTTTAAACCGTAACTCGGATGAAAATGTTTTCTATATGAAAGTTGCTCAGAACGACGAGACGAATCCAAATACGCAGTCCGATCGTCCACCACACCTCCCTAACCTATCGAACTAGCAAATTTCCCCCTCCGGCCCGTCTGTCCGAAAACGCGAAACATCGGGAATACCTCCCGGATGTTCCCCCCTTCACCGGTACCACCTACTGTCGCGTTAGGACACACCTAGCACCGCTCATTGTCATGTCACGCATCATCATGCTTATGTTTGCATTGTATTTACTGTTTCTTCCCCCTCTTCTCTCCGGTAGACTACGAGACCGACACTGCTGCTGCCCAGTTCGACTACGGAGTCGACGACCCCTCCTACTTGCTAGAGCAACCAGGCAAGCCCCCCCCCCCCTTGATCACCAGATATCGCCTATACTTCTCTATACTGCTTGCATTAGAGTAGTGTAGCATGTTACTGCTTTCCGATATCCTATTCTGATGCATAGCCTATCCTTGCTACTATTGTTGTTACCTTTACCTGCAATCCTACATGCTTAGTCTAGGATGCTAGGTTTCCATCAGTGGCCCTACATTCTTGTCCGTCTGCTGTGCTATACTATCAGGCCGTGATCACCTGGGCGGTGATCACGGGTATATACTTATATACTATATACATGACACATGTGATGATTTAAGTCGGGTCGGCTCGTAGGAGTACCCGCGAGTGGATCTTTGTGGCGGAGCGACAGGGCAGGTTGAGACCGCCTAGGTGAGAGGTGGGCCTGGCCCTGGTCGGCATTCGCGGTTACTTAACACGCTTAACGAGATCTTGGTATTTGATTTGAGTCTGGCCATTTGGTCTATACACACTAACCATCTACGTGGGCGTAGTTATGGGTATCCCGACGTCGTGGTATCAGCCGAAGCTCTTTTGACGTCAGCAACTGAGTGGCGCGCGCCGCATTGGACCGTAAGCTCGCGCTTGTATTAAGGGGGCTAGGTCTGCTTCCGGCCGCGTACGCAACGTGCAGGTGTGCATAGGGCGATGGGCCCAGACCCCTGCGCGCATAGGTTTAGACCGGCGTGCTGACCTCTCTATTGAGCCTAGGTGGGGCTGCGACGTGTTGATCTTACGAGGCCGGGCATGACCCAGAAAAGTGTGTCCGGCCAATTGGGATCGAGCGTGTTGGGTTATGTGGTGCACCCCTGCAGGGAAGTTTATCTATTCGAATAGCCGTGTCCCTCGGTAAAAGGACGACCCGGAGTTGTACCTTGAGCTTATGACAACTAGAACTGGATACTGAATAGAATACACCCTTCCAAGTGCCAGATACAACCCGGTGATCGCTCTCTAACAGGGCGACGAGGAGGGGATCGCCGGGTAGGATTATGCTATGCGATGCTACTTGGAGGACTTCAATCTACTCTCTTCTACATGCTGCAAGATGGAGATGTCCAGAAGCGTAGTCTTCGACAGGACTAGCTTTCCCCCTTTTACTCTGGCATTCTGCAGTTCAGTCCACTGATATGCCCCTTTACACATATACCCATGCATATGTAGTATAGCTCCTTGCTTGCGAGTACTTTGGATGAGTACTCACGGTTGCTTCTCTCCCTCTTTTCCCCCTTTTTCCTTTTTATCTGGTTGTCGCAACTAGATGCTGGAGTCCAGGAGCCAGACGCCACCGTCGACGACGACACCTACGACACTGGAGGTGCCTACTACTACGTGCAGGCCGCTGACGACGACCAGGAGTAGTTAGGAGGTCCCAGGCAGGAGGCCTTGCCTTTTCGATCGTTGCTACTTTTGTGCTAGCCTTCTTAAGGCAACTTGTTTAACTTATGTCTGTACTCAGATATTGTTGCTTCCGCTGACTCGTCTATGATCGAGCAATTGTATTCGAGCCCTCGAGGCCCCTGGCTTGTATTATGATGCTTGTATGACTTATTTATGTTGTAGAGTTGTGTTGTGATATCTTCCCGTGAGTCCCTGATCTTGATCGTACACATTTGCGTGCATGATTAGTGTACGGTCAAATCGGGGGCGTCACACTACCCTCGAAGCATGAAATGGTGGAAACGATTTCGGAATATGTCGATGATGCTTAATTAATAAGTTTTCAGTTTTGAACAAGGTGAAAATCTATAGTGATGGATCAAAAGGTAACAAAATTGGTCATGAAATTATATGATTACTAGTTATAAGTTGTTATAAGAGATCCATATGGTCGAACATACTACTTCCGAAGCTTGAAAGGAAAAAATGCTGGTGCAATGTCTGAATAATGCTATTTAAGTAAGTGTTTTGTTTAGCGAATAAAAAATCATCGGTAACAGATCAGAAGTTTATGTAAATGTGCTAAACATGAATAATTTATGTGGATAAGCTGTTCTATGACTTCCACATGGCCGTTGAGACCACTCTCGAAAAATGAAATGATGGAAAGGCAACTATATGTGTGTAATGTCCTATTTGAATGATTTTTGAGTTTCAAAGGAGGAGAAAATTCAAAGTAATAAATAAAAAGGTTATGAAAAACTGCTAAAAATTATGTGACTCCTACATATATAAGTTGTTGTAGGATTTTCAAATCGCGGCAAAGACAACAGCGAAACAAGAAACGAACAAAGGCTTCTATCACTTGTTGATAATGCAATTTAAACAAGTTTTGAGTTTCGCAAAAATAAAAATTCTACCATGATGGATCAAAACGGTTAAAAATGTATCAAACTATCAGATTTTTATAGGTAATTTGTTATCTGAGGTGCATATAGATGCATGGACTAACCACGAAGCTTGAAATGGTGGAAACGATTTCGGAATATGTCGATGACGCTTAATTAATAAGTTTTCAGTTTTAAACAAAGTGAAAATCTATAGTGAAGGATCAAAAGGTAACAAAATTGGTGACGAAATTATATGATTACTAGTTATAAGTTGTTATACGAGATCCATATGGTCGAACATACTACTTCCGAAGCTTGAAAGGAACAAATGCTAGTGGAATGTCTGAATGATGCTATTTAAGTAAGTTTTTTGTTTAGCGAATAAAAAATCATCGGCAACAGATCAAAAGTTTTTGTAAAGGTTCTAAACATGAATAATTTATGTGGATAAGCTGTTCTATGACTTCCACATGGCCGTCGAGACGACTTTCGAAGAATAAAATGATGGAAATTCAATTATAATGTGTCTAATGTCCTATTTAAATGATTTCTGAGTTTCAAAGGAGGAGAAAATTCAAAGTAATAAATCAAAAGGTTATGAAAAACTGCTAAAAATTATGTGACTACGACATATATAAGTTGTTGTAGGATTTTCAAATGGCGTCAAAGACAACTTCGAAACAAGAAATGAACAAAGGCTTCTATCACTTGTTGATAATGCAATTTAAACAAGTTTTCTGGTTCCCAAAAATAGAAAATCTACCATGATGGATCAAAACGGTTAAAAATGTATCAAATTATCAGATTTCTATAGGTAATTTGCTATCTGAGGTGCATATAGATGCATGGACTACCCTCGAAGCATGAAATGGTGGAAACGATTTCGGAATATGTCGATGACGCTTAATTATCAGTTTTGAACAAAATAAAAATCTAGAGTCATGGATCAAAAGGTAACAAAACTGGTCATGAAATTATATGATTACTAGTTATAAGTTGTTATAAGAGATCGATATGGTCGAACACACTACTTCCGAAGCTTGAAAGGAAGAAATGCTAGTGGAATGTCTAAATGATGCTATTTAAGTATGTTTTTTATTTAGCGAATAAAAAATCATCGGTAACGGATCAGAAGATTATGTAAATGTGCTAAACATGAATAATTTATGTGGATAAGCTGTTCTATGAGTTCCACATGGCCGTCGAGACCACTCTCGAAGAATGAAATGATGGAAGGGCAATTATAATATGTCTAATGTCCTATTTCAATGATTTCTGAGTTTTAAAGGAGGAGAAAATTCAAAGTAATAAATCAAAAGGTTATGAAAAACTGCTAAAAATTATGTGACTCCTACATATATAAGTTGTTGTAGGATTTTCAAATCGCGGCAAAGACAACTTCGAAACAAGAAACGAACAAAGGCTTCTATCACTTGTTGATAATGCAATTTAAACAACTTTTCAGTTTCACAAAAATAAAAAATCTACCATCATGGATCAAATCGGTTAAAAATGTATCAAACTATCAGATTTCTATAGGTAATTTGCTATTTGAGGTGCATATAGATGCATGGACTAACCTCGAAGCTTGAAATGGTGGAAACGATTTCGGAATATGTCGATGACGCTTAATTAATAAGTTTTCAGTTTTAAACAAAGTGAAAATCTAAAGTGAAGAATCAACAGGTAACAAAATTGGTGACGAAATTATATGATTACTAGTTATAAGTTGTTATACGAGATCCATATGGTCGAACATACTACTTCCGAAGCTTGAAAGGAAAAAATGCTGGTGCAATGTCTGAATAATGCTATTTATGTAAGTGTTTTGTTTAGCGAATAAAAAATCATCGGTAACAGATCAGAAATTTATGTAAATGTGCTAAACATAAATAATTTATGTGGATAAGCTGTTCTATGACTTCCACATGGCCGTTGAGACCACTCTCGAAAAATGAAATGATGGAAAGGCAACTATATGTGTCTAATGTCCTATTTGAATGATTTTTGAGTTTCAAAGGAGGAGAAACTTCAAAGTAATAAATAAAAGGTTATGAAAAACTGCTAAAAATTATGTGACTCCTACATATATAAGTTGTTGTAGGATTTTCAAATCGCGGCAAAGACAACTTCGAAACAAGAAACGAACAAAGGCTTCTATCACATGTTGATAATACAATTTAAACAAGTTTTCAGTTTCACAAAAATAAAAAATCTACCATGATGGATCAAAACGGTTGAAAATGTATCGAACTATCAGATTTTTATAGGTAATTTGTTATCTGAGGTGCATATAGATGCATGGACTAACCTCGAAGCTTGAAATGGTGGAAACGATTTCGGAATATGTCGATGACGCTTAATTAATAAGTTTTCAGTTTTAAACAAAGTGAAAATCTATAGTTAAGGATCAAAAGGTAACAAAATTGGTGACGAAATTATATGATTACTAGTTATAAGTTGTTATATGAGATCCATATGGTCGAACATACTACTTCCGAAGCTTGAAAGGAAGAAATGCTAGTGGAATGTCTGAATGATGCTATTTAAGTAAGTTTTTTGTTTAGCGAATAAAAAATCATCGGCAACAGATCAAAAGTTTTTGTAAAGGTTCTAAACATGAATAATTTATGTGGATAAGCTGTTCGATGACTTCCACATGGCCGTCGAGACGACTGTCGAAGAATAAAATGATGGAAATGCAATTATAATGTGTCTAATGTCCTATTTAAATGATTTCTGAGTTTCAAAGGAGGAGAAAATTCAAAGTAATAAATCAAAAGGTTATGAAAAACTGCTAAAAATTATGTGACTCCGACATATATAACTTGTTGTAGGATTTTCAAATGGCGGCAAAGACAACTTCGAAACAAGAAATGAACAAAGGTATCTATCACTCGTTGATAATGCAATTTAAACAAGTTTTCAGGTTCGCAAAAATAGAAAATCTACCATGATGGATCAAAACGGTTAAAAATGTATCAAATTATCAGATTTCTATAGGTAATTTGCTATCTGAGGTGCATATAGATGCACGGACCACCCTCGAAGCATGAAATGGTGGAAGCGATTTCGGAATATGTCGATGACGCTTAATTAATAAGTTTTCAGTTTTGAACAAAATAAAAATCTAGAGTCATGGATCAAAAGGTAAGAAAACTGGTCATGAAATTATATGATTACTAGTTATAAGTTGTTATAAGATATCCATATGGTCGAACACACTACTTCCGAAGCTTGAAAGGAAGAAATGCTAGTGGAATGTCTAAATGATGCTATTTAAGTATGTTTTTTATTTAGCGAATAAAAAATCATCGGTAACGGATTAGAAGATTATGTAAATGTGCTAAACATGAATAATTTATGTGGATAAGCTGTTCTATGAGTTCCACATGGCCGTCGAGACCACTCTCGAAGAATGAAATGATGGAAGGGCAATTATAATGTGTCTAATGTCCTATTTAAATGATTTCTGAGTTTCAAAGGAGGAGAAAATTCAAAGCAATAAATCAAAAGGTTATGAAAATTTGCTAAAAATTATGTGACTCCCACATATATAAGTTGTTGTAGGATTTTCATATGGCGGCAAAGACAACTTCGAAAGAAGAAACGAACAAAGGCTTCTATCACTTGTTGATACTGCAATTTAAACAAGTTTTCAGTTTCGCAAAAATAGAAAATTTACCATGATGGATCAAAACGGTTAAAAATGTATCATATTATCAGATTTCTATAGGTAATTTGCTATCTGAGGTGCATATAGATGCATGGACTACCCTCGAAGCATGAAATGGTGGAAACGATTTCGGAATATGTCGATGACTCTTAATTAATAAGTTTTCAGTTTTGAACAAAGTGAAAATCTATAGTGATGGATTAAAAGGTAACAAAATTGGTGATGAAATTATATGATTACTAGTTATAAGTTGTTATAAGAGATCCATATGGTCGAACATACTACTTCCGAAGCATGAAAGGAAGAAATGCAGTTGGAATGTCTGAATGATGCTATTTAAGTAAGCTTTTTGTTTAGCGAATAAAAAATCATCGGTAATGGATCAGAAGTTTATGTAAATATGCTAGACATGAATAATTTATGTGCATAAGCCGTTCTATGACTTCCACATGGCCGTTGAAACCACTCTTGAAGAATAAAATGATGGAAAGGCAATTATAATGTGTTTAATGTCCTATTTAAATGATTTCTCAGTTTCAAAGGAGGAGAAAATTCAAAGTAATAAATCAAAAGGTTATGAAAAACTGCTAAAAATTATGTGACTCCCACATATATAAGTTGTTATAGGATTTTCAGATGGTGGCAAAGACAACTTCAAAACAAGAAACGAACAAAGGCTTCTATCACTTGTTGACAATACAATTTAAACAAGTTTTCAGTTTCGCAAAAATAGAAAATCGACCATGATGGAGCAAAACGGTTAAAAATGTATCAAATTATCAGATTTCTATAGGTAATTTGCTATCTGAGGTGCATATAGATGCATGGACTACCTGTAACACCCCGAGAATCATGCTACAGTAACTCCCTGTGATTAAGCTAATCATGTTGCTAAACAGGGCTTGATCACATTTGAATCACATTCCTTTTCAAACTCCTAGTTCAAACTTCAATTAAATTTAAAAGTGGAAAATGAAAGTTTTCAAAAATTTAAACAAAAATGTTCGGTGGGTGCCAAATAATACACTGGTAATTATGGTGGAGAAAACACATTTTTATAAAATACCTAAATACTTTTAAATGAAATAAAACAGAAAAGAAAATAACCAAATAAAAAGAAAACAGAAAACAGAACAGACAAAGAAAAAGAAAAAAAGGAGAAGGCCCTCCCCCCCACTGTGCCCCTGGCCCATCTGGACCGATCCCCCGGCCCAGCCTACTCTCCCCCTCGCCCCCTTCCCTGTTCCCCCGACCGGGGTCGGAACAGGGGCCGTCCCCGCCGCACCCCCTCGCCGGTGACGGGGAGGATAAGGGCGCCAGCACCCCCGCCTCCTCGGGCCCCTCTCCCACTCACCCCCCGCTCTGCCTCTCGGCCTCTGCGCCTTCCCCCGTCAGATCCACCTCCCTCTCCCCTTCGATCCCCACTGCCCGAGCGTGCTCGCCGCCGTTCACCGTCGTACCCGCGGCCACCGTGCCCCGATTGCCCCGACGACGTGCCCGAACGGCTCCCCGCCGTCGACTACGTCGACTACGCCATCGGGAACGAGCCGAGCGCCTCTACTCCGACCGGAACGAGCTCGTCTTCAACCTTCGGATCGCCGGCGTTCGTCGCCGATTCCGGCTACCCCGCGCCCTCCCCGAGCTCACTGCCACTCCCTACGGCTCCGCTGTGAGCTCCCGCTTCTCCTCCCCCTCTCCGTTAGCTCGCCCACGTTCCGTAGCCGCTGTTTCCATCGCTGCCCGAAGCGCACTCCGCAACGGAGCTCGTCACCGTCGTCCTCGTCGATGTCGTGCTCACCCGAGCTCGCCACCGTGCTCTAGGCCTCGCAAGGACCCCGTAGAGCCTCCCCAGTAGTCCTGCCATGCCCTCTAGCCGCAGTTCGCGCGAGGGCCGAAGTCCGGCGTCCGCCTCGCCGCTCGCCGTCGACGTTCCCGACCACCGCAGCCTCTGCCACCACCCCAGATCGCCTCGCCGTCGTCTTCTCGTTCGAACGAGTCCAGCCGCGCCCGATTTGAGCCACCGTAGCGCAAATCCGACGGCCTCCCGCGCGCGCCGCCGTGCGTTTTGGTCGCCGGCGTTGCTCCGGCCGCCGTACTGACCTGCGCCGACGTGGCTGGCCTGGGGCCACCCCAGTGCCACTGCCAGTGGGCCCCGTGGGCCCCGTTGACTGGGTCAACGTGCTGACTGGGCAGGCCCAGCCACTGACGTGCGGGCCCCGCCGCAAAAATTAAAAAAAAAAGAGAAAAGGAAAAATGTTTTATAAATAAAAATAATTAGATTAACTAATCACTCACTGACATATGGGGCCCACCCCTCTAATTAGACTGTTAGTTTAGTTTAAATTAATATTAGACTAACAGAGGCTGACATGTGGGTCCCACTGGACCCACCTGTCTGGTTTGATTGGTCAGCCGACCTGTTGACCTGCTGACGTCAGCATTGCCTCATGCTGACGTCATAATTCATTTTTGCTTAATATAAATAATTCCAGAAATTCAAATAAACTTTGAAAATTCATATCTTTTAAACCGTAACTCGGATGAAAATGTTTTCTATATGAAAGTTGCTCAGAACGACGAGACGAATCCAAATACGCAGTCCGTTCGTCAACCACACCTCCCTAACCTATCGAACTAGCAAATTTCCCCCTCCGGCCCGTCTGTCCGAAAACGCGAAACATCGGGAATACCTCCCGGATGTTCCCCCCTTCACCGGTACCACCTACTGTCGCGTTAGGACACACCTAGCACCGCTCATTGTCATGTCACGCATCATCATGCTTATGTTTGCATTGTATTTACTGTTTCTTCCCCCTCTTCTCTCCGGTAGACTACGAGACCGACACTGCTGCTGCCCAGTTCGACTA
Organism: Aegilops tauschii subsp. strangulata; assembly: GCF_002575655.3. Classification (NCBI taxonomy): domain Eukaryota; kingdom Viridiplantae; phylum Streptophyta; class Magnoliopsida; order Poales; family Poaceae; genus Aegilops; species Aegilops tauschii. The sequence continues at coordinate 1,123,816 of NC_053038.3, forward strand.
CGGAGTCGACGACCCCTCCTACTTGCTAGAGCAACCAGGCAAGCCCCCCCCCTTGATCACCAGATATCGCCTATACTTCTCTAAACTGCTTGCATTAGAGTAGTGTAGCATGTTACTGCTTTCCGATATCCTATTCTGATGCATAGCCTATCCTTGCTACTATTGTTGTTACCTTTACCTGCAATCCTACATGCTTAGTCTAGGATGCTAGGTTTCCATCAGTGGCCCTACATTCTTGTCCGTCTGCTGTGCTATACTATCAGGCCGTGATCACCTGGGCGGTGATCACGGGTATATACTTATATACTATATACATGACACATGTGATGATTTAAGTCGGGTCGGCTCGTAGGAGTACCCGCGAGTGGATCTTTGTGGCGGAGCGACAGGGCAGGTTGAGACCGCCTAGGTGAGAGGTGGGCCTGGCCCTGGTCGGCATTCGCGGTTACTTAACACGCTTAACGAGATCTTGGTATTTGATTTGAGTCTGGCCATTTGGTCTATACACACTAACCATCTACGTGGGCGTAGTTATGGGTATCCCGACGTCGTGGTATCAGCCGAAGCTCTTTTGACGTCAGCAACTGAGTGGCGCGCGCCGCATTGGACCGTAAGCTCGCGCTTGTATTAAGGGGGCTAGGTCTGCTTCCGGCCGCGTACGCAACGTGCAGGTGTGCATAGGGCGATGGGCCCAGACCCCTGCGCGCATAGGTTTAGACCGGCGTGCTGACCTCTCTATTGAGCCTAGGTGGGGCTGCGACGTGTTGATCTTACGAGGCCGGGCATGACCCAGAAAAGTGTGTCCGGCCAATTGGGATCGAGCGTGTTGGGTTATGTGGTGCACCCCTGCAGGGAAGTTTATCTATTCGAATAGCCGTGTCCCTCGGTAAAAGGACGACCCGGAGTTGTACCTTGAGCTTATGACAACTAGAACTGGATACTGAATAGAATACACCCTTCCAAGTGCCAGATACAACCCGGTGATCGCTCTCTAACAGGGCGACGAGGAGGGGATCGCCGGGTAGGATTATGCTATGCGATGCTACTTGGAGGACTTCAATCTACTCTCTTCTACATGCTGCAAGATGGAGATGTCCAGAAGCGTAGTCTTCGACAGGACTAGCTTTCCCCCTTTTAATCTGGCATTCTGCAGTTCAGTCCACTGATATGCCCCTTTACACATATACCCATGCATATGTAGTATAGCTCCTTGCTTGCGAGTACTTTGGATGAGTACTCACGGTTGCTTCTCTCCCTCTTTTCCCCCTTTTTCCTTTTTATCTGGTTGTCGCAACTAGATGCTGGAGTCCAGGAGCCAGACGCCACCGTCGACGACGACACCTACGACACTGGAGGTGCCTACTACTACGTGCAGGCCGCTGACGACGACCAGGAGTAGTTAGGAGGTCCCAGGCAGGAGGCCTTGCCTTTTCGATCGTTGCTACTTTTGTGCTAGCCTTCTTAAGGCAACTTGTTTAACTTATGTCTGTACTCAGATATTGTTGCTTCCGCTGACTCGTCTATGATCGAGCAATTGTATTCGAGCCCTCGAGGCCCCTGGCTTGTATTATGATGCTTGTATGACTTATTTATGTTGTAGAGTTGTGTTGTGATATCTTCCCGTGAGTCCCTGATCTTGATCGTACACATTTGCGTGCATGATTAGTGTACGGTCAAATCGGGGGCGTCACACTACCCTCGAAGCATGAAATGGTGGAAACGATTTCGGAATATGTCGATGATGCTTAATTAATAAGTTTTCAGTTTTGAACAAGGTGAAAATCTATAGTGATGGATCAAAAGGTAACAAAATTGGTCATGAAATTATATGATTACTAGTTATAAGTTGTTATAAGAGATCCATATGGTCGAACATACTACTTCCGAAGCTTGAAAGGAAAAAATGCTGGTGCAATGTCTGAATAATGCTATTTAAGTAAGTGTTTTGTTTAGCGAATAAAAAATCATCGGTAACAGATCAGAAGTTTATGTAAATGTGCTAAACATGAATAATTTATGTGGATAAGCTGTTCTATGACTTCCACATGGCCGTTGAGACCACTCTCGAAAAATGAAATGATGGAAAGGCAACTATATGTGTGTAATGTCCTATTTGAATGATTTTTGAGTTTCAAAGGAGGAGAAAATTCAAAGTAATAAATAAAAAGGTTATGAAAAACTGCTAAAAATTATGTGACTCCTACATATATAAGTTGTTGTAGGATTTTCAAATCGCGGCAAAGACAACAGCGAAACAAGAAACGAACAAAGGCTTCTATCACTTGTTGATAATGCAATTTAAACAAGTTTTGAGTTTCGCAAAAATAAAAATTCTACCATGATGGATCAAAACGGTTAAAAATGTATCAAACTATCAGATTTTTATAGGTAATTTGTTATCTGAGGTGCATATAGATGCATGGACTAACCACGAAGCTTGAAATGGTGGAAACGATTTCGGAATATGTCGATGACGCTTAATTAATAAGTTTTCAGTTTTAAACAAAGTGAAAATCTATAGTGAAGGATCAAAAGGTAACAAAATTGGTGACGAAATTATATGATTACTAGTTATAAGTTGTTATACGAGATCCATATGGTCGAACATACTACTTCCGAAGCTTGAAAGGAACAAATGCTAGTGGAATGTCTGAATGATGCTATTTAAGTAAGTTTTTTGTTTAGCGAATAAAAAATCATCGGCAACAGATCAAAAGTTTTTGTAAAGGTTCTAAACATGAATAATTTATGTGGATAAGCTGTTCTATGACTTCCACATGGCCGTCGAGACGACTCTCGAAGAATAAAATGATGGAAATTCAATTATAATGTGTCTAATGTCCTATTTAAATGATTTCTGAGTTTCAAAGGAGGAGAAAATTCAAAGTAATAAATCAAAAGGTTATGAAAAACTGCTAAAAATTATGTGACTCCGACATATATAAGTTGTTGTAGGATTTTCAAATGGCGGCAAAGACAACTTCGAAACAAGAAATGAACAAAGGCTTCTATCACTTGTTGATAATGCAATTTAAACAAGTTTTCAGGTTCGCAAAAATAGAAAATCTACCATGATGGATCAAAACAGTTAAAAATGTATAAAATTATCAGATTTCTATAGGTAATTTGCTATCTGAGGTGCATATAGATGCACGGACCACCCTCGAAGCATGAAATGGTGGAAGCGATTTCGGAATATGTCGATGACGCTTAATTAATAAGTTTTCAGTTTTGAACAAAATAAAAATCTAGAGTCATGGATCAAAAGGTAACAAAACTGGTCATGAAATTATATGATTACTAGTTATAAGTTGTTATAAGAGATCGATATGGTCGAACACACTACTTCCGAAGCTTGAAAGGAAGAAATGCTAGTGGAATGTCTAAATGATGCTATTTAAGTATGTTTTTTATTTAGCGAATAAAAAATCATCGGTAACGGATCAGAAGATTATGTAAATGTGCTAAACATGAATAATTTATGTGGATAAGCTGTTCTATGAGTTCCACATGGCCGTCGAGACCACTCTCGAAGAATGAAATGATGGAAGGGCAATTATAATATGTCTAATGTCCTATTTCAATGATTTCTGAGTTTTAAAGGAGGAGAAAATTCAAAGTAATAAATCAAAAGGTTATGAAAAACTGCTAAAAATTATGTGACTCCTACATATATAAGTTGTTGTAGGATTTTCAAATCGCGGCAAAGACAACTTCGAAACAAGAAACGAACAAAGGCTTCTATCACTTGTTGATAATGCAATTTAAACAACTTTTCAGTTTCACAAAAATAAAAAATCTACCATCATGGATCAAAATGGTTAAAAATGTATCAAACTATCAGATTTCTATAGGTAATTTGCTATTTGAGGTGCATATAGATGCATGGACTAACCTCGAAGCTTGAAATGGTGGAAACGATTTCGGAATATGTCGATGACGCTTAATTAATAAGTTTTCAGTTTTAAACAAAGTGAAAATCTAAAGTGAAGGATCAAAAGGTAACAAAATTGGTGACGAAATTATATGATTACTAGTTATAAGTTGTTATACGAGATCCATATGGTCGAACATACTACTTCCGAAGCTTGAAAGGAAAAAATGCTGGTGCAATGTCTGAATAATGCTATTTATGTAAGTGTTTTGTTTAGCGAATAAAAAATCATCGGTAACAGATCAGAAATTTATGTAAATGTGCTAAACATAAATAATTTATGTGGATAAGCTGTTCTATGACTTCCACATGGCCGTTGAGACCACTCTCGAAAAATGAAATGATGGAAAGGCAACTATATGTGTCTAATGTCCTATTTGAATGATTTTTGAGTTTCAAAGGAGGAGAAACTTCAAAGTAATAAATAAAAGGTTATGAAAAACTGCTAAAAATTATGTGACTCCTACATATATAAGTTGTTGTAGGATTTTCAAATCGCGGCAAAGACAACTTCGAAACAAGAAACGAACAAAGGCTTCTATCACATGTTGATAATACAATTTAAACAAGTTTTCAGTTTCACAAAAATAAAAAATCTACCATGATGGATCAAAACAGTTGAAAATGTATCGAACTATCAGATTTTTATAGGTAATTTGTTATCTGAGGTGCATATAGATGCATGGACTAACCTCGAAGCTTGAAATGGTGGAAACAATTTCGGAATATGTCGATGACGCTTAATTAATAAGTTTTCAGTTTTAAACAAAGTGAAAATCTATAGTTAAGGATCAAAAGGTAACAAAATTGGTGACGAAATTATATGATTACTAGTTATAAGTTGTTATATGAGATCCATATGGTCGAACATACTACTTCCGAAGCTTGAAAGGAAGAAATGCTAGTGGAATGTCTGAATGATGCTATTTAAGTAAGTTTTTTGTTTAGCGAATAAAAAATCATCGGCAACAGATCAAAAGTTTTTGTAAAGGTTCTAAACATGAATAATTTATGTGGATAAGCTGTTCGATGACTTCCACATGGCCGTCGAGACGACTCTCGAAGAATAAAATGATGGAAATGCAATTATAATGTGTCTAATGTCCTATTTAAATGATTTCTGAGTTTCAAAGGAGGAGAAAATTCAAAGTAATAAATCAAAAGGTTATGAAAAACTGCTAAAAATTATGTGACTCCGACATATATAAGTTGTTGTAGGATTTTCAAATGGCGGCAAAGACAACTTCGAAACAAGAAATGAACAAAGGTATCTATCACTCGTTGATAATGCAATTTAAACAAGTTTTCAGGTTCGCAAAAATAGAAAATCTACCATGATGGATCAAAACGGTTAAAAATGTATCAAATTATCAGATTTCTATAGGTAATTTGCTATCTGAGGTGCATATAGATGCACGGACCACCCTCGAAGCATGAAATGGTGGAAGCGATTTCGGAATATGTCGATGACGCTTAATTAATAAGTTTTCAGTTTTGAACAAAATAAAAATCTAGAGTCATGGATCAAAAGGTAAGAAAACTGGTCATGAAATTATATGATTACTAGTTATAAGTTGTTATAAGATATCCATATGGTCGAACACACTACTTCCGAAGCTTGAAAGGAAGAAATGCTAGTGGAATGTCTAAATGATGCTATTTAAGTATGTTTTTTATTTAGCGAATAAAAAATCATCGGTAACGGATTAGAAGATTATGTAAATGTGCTAAACATGAATAATTTATGTGGATAAGCTGTTCTATGAGTTCCACATGGCCGTCGAGACCACTCTCGAAGAATGAAATGATGGAAGGGCAATTATAATATGTCTAATGTCCTATTTCAATGATTTCTGAGTTTTAAAGGAGGAGAAAATTCAAAGTAATAAATAAAAAGGTTATGAAAAACTGCTAAAAATTATGTGACTCCTACATATATAAGTTGTTGTAGGATTTTCAAATCGCGGCAAAGACAACTTCGAAACAAGAAACGAACAAAGGCTTCTATCACTTGTTGATAATGCAATTTAAACAAGTTTTCAGTTTCGCAAAAATAAAAAATCTACCATGATGGATCAAAACGGTTAAAAATGTATCAAACTATCAGATTTTTATAGGTAATTTGTTATCTGAGGTGCATATAGATGCATGGACTAACCTCGAAGCTTGAAATGGTGGAAACGATTTCGGAATATGTCGATGACGCTTAATTAATAAGTTTTCAGTTTTAAACAAAGTGAAAATCTATAGTGAAGGATCAAAAGGTAACAAAATTGGTGACGAAATTATATGATTACTAGTTATAAGTTGTTATATGAGATCCATATGGTCGAACATACTACTTCCGAAGCTTGAAAGGAAGAAATGCTAGTGGAATGTCTGAATGATGCTATTTAAGTAAGTTTTTTGTTTAGCGAATAAAAAATCATCGGCAACAGATCAAAAGTTTTTGTATAGGTTCTAAACATGAATAATTTATGTGGATAAGCTGTTCTATGACTTCCACATGGCCGTCGAGACGACTCTCGAAGAATAAAATAATGGAAATGCAATTATAATGTGTCTAATGTCCTATTTAAATGATTTCTGAGTTTCAAAGGAGGAGAAAATTCAAAGTAATAAATCAAAAGGTTATGAAAAACTGCTAAAAATTATGTGACTCCGACATATATAAGTTGTTGTAGGATTTTCAAATGGCGGCAAAGACAACTTCGAAACAAGAAATGAACAAAGGTATCTATCACTTGTTGATAATGCAATTTAAACAAGTTTTCAGGTTCGCAAAAATAGAAAATCTACCATGATGGATCAAAACGGTTAAAAATGTATCAAATTATCAGATTTCTATAGGTAATTTGCTATCTGAGGTGCATATAGATGCATGGACTACCCTCGAAGCATGAAATGGTGGAAACGATTTCGGAATATGTCGATGACGCTTAATTAATAAGTTTTCAGTTTTGAACAAAATAAAAATCTAGAGTCATGGATCAAAAGGTAAGAAAACTGGTCATGAAATTATATGATTACTAGTTATAAGTTGTTAGAAGATATCGATATGGTCGAACACACTACTTCCGAAGCTTGAAAGGAAGAAATGCTAGTGGAATGTCTAAATGATGCTATTTAAGTATGTTTTTTATTTAGCGAATGAAAAATCATCGGTAACGGATCAGAAGATTATGTAAATGTGCTAAACATGAATAATTTATGTGGATAAGCTGTTCTATGAGTTCCACATGGCCGTCGAGACCACTCTCGAAGAATGAAATGATGGAAGGGCAATTATAATATGTCTAATGTCCTATTTCAATGATTTCTGAGTTTTAAAGGAGGAGAAAATTCAAAGTAATAAATAAAAAGGTTATGAAAAACTGCTAAAAATTATGTGACTCCTACATATATAAGTTGTTGTAGGATTTCCAAATCGCGGCAAAGACAACTTCGAAACAAGAAACGAACAAAGGCTTCTATCACTTGTTGATAATGCAATTTAAACAACTTTTCAGTTTCGCAAAAATAAAAAAATCTACCATCATGAATCAAAACGGTTAAAAATGTATCAAACCATCAGATTTCTATAGGTAATTTGCTATTTGAGGTGCATATAGATGCATGGACTAACCTCGAAGCTTGAAATGGTGGAAACGATTTCGGAATATGTCGATGACGCTTAATTAATAAGTTTTCAGTTTTAAACAAAGTGAAAATCTATAGTGAAGGATCAAAAGGTAACAAAATTGGTGACGAAATCATATGATTACTAGTTATAAGTTGTTATACGAGATCCATATGGTCGAACATACTACTTCCGAAGCTTGAAAGGAAGAAATGCTAGTGGAATGTCTGAATGATGCTATTTAAGTAAGTTTTTTGTTTAGCGAATAAAAAAAATCATCGGCAACAGATCAAAAGTTTTTGTAAAGGTTCTAAACATGAATAATTTATGTGGATAAGCTGTTCTATGACTTCCACATGGCCGTCGAGACGACTCTCGAAGAATAAAATGATGGAAATGCAATTATAATGTGTCTAATGTCCTATTTAAATGATTTCTGAGTTTGAAAGGAGGAGAAAATTCAAAGTAATAAATCAAAAGGTTATGAAAAACTGCTAAAAAATATGTGACTCCGACATATATAAGTTGTTGTAGGATTTTCAAATGGCGGCAAAGACAACTTCGAAACAAGAAACGAACTAAGGCTTCTATCACTTGTTGATAATGCAATTTAAACAAGTTTTCAGGTTCGCGAAAATAGAAAATCTACCATGATGAATCAAAACGGTTAAAAATGTATCAAACTATAAGATTTTTATAGGTAATTTGTTATCTGAGGTGCATATAGATGTGTGGACTAACCTCGAAGCTTGAAATGGCGGAAACGATTTCGGAATATGTCGATGACGCTTAATTAATAAGTTTTCAGTTTTAAACAAAGTGAAAATCTATAGTGAAGGATCAAAAGGTAACAAAATTGGTGTCGAAATTATATGATTACTATTTATAAGTTGTTATACGAGATCCATATGGTCGAACATACTACTTCCGATGCTTGAAAGGAAGAAATTCTAGTGGAATGTCTGAATGATGCTATTTAACTAAGTTTTTTGTTTAGCGAATAAAAAATCATCGGCAACAGATCAAAAGTTTTTGTAAATGTGCTAAACATGAATAATTTATGTGGATAAGCTGTTCTATGAGTTCCACATGGCCGTCGAGACCACTCTCGAAGAATGAAATGATGGAAGGGCAATTATAATATGTCTAATGTCCTATTTCAATGATTTCTGAGTTTTAAAGGAGGAGAAAATTCAAAGTGATAAATCAAAAGGTTATGAAAAACTGCTAAAAATTATGTGACTCCTACATATATAAGTTGTTGTAGGATTTTCAAATCGCGGCAAAGACAACTTCGAAACAAGAAACGAACAAAGGCTTCTATCAGTTGTTGATAATGCAATTTAAACAACTTTTCAGTTTCACAAAAATAAAAAATCTACCATCATGGATCAAAACGGTTAAAAATGTATCAAACTATCAGATTTCTATAGGTAATTTGCTATTTGAGGTGCATATAGATGCATGGACTAACCTCGAAGTTTGAAATGGTGTAAACGATTTCGGAATATGTCGATGACGCTTAATTAATAAGTTTTCAGTTTTAAACAAAGTGAAAATCTATAGTGAAGGATCAAAAGGTAACAAAATTGGTGACGAAATAATATGATTACTAGTTATAAGTTGTTATACGAGATCCATATGGTCGAACATACTACTTCCGAAGCTTGAAAGGAAGAAATGCTGGTGGAATGTCTGAATGATGCTATTTAAGTAAGTTTTTTGTTTAGTGAATAAAAAATCATCGGCAACAGATCAAAAGTTTTTGTAAAGGTTCTAAACATGAATAATTTATGTGGATAAGCTGTTCTATGACTTCCACATGGCCGTCGAGACGACTCTCGAAGAATAAAATGATGGAAATGCAATTATAATGTGTCTAATGTCATATTTAAATGATTTCTGAGTTCCAAAGGAGGAGAAAATTCAAAGTAATAAATCAAAAGGTTATGAAAAACTGCTAAAAATTATGTGACTCCGACATATATAAGTTGTTGTAGGATTTTCAAATGGCGGCAAAGACAACTTCGAAACAAGAAACGAACAAAGGCTTCTATCACTTGTTGATAATGCAATTTAAACAAGTTTTCAGGTTCGCAAAAATAGAAAATCTACCATGATGGATCAAAACGGTTAAAGATGTATCAAACTATCAGATTTTTATAGGTAATTTGTTATCTGAGGTGCATATAGATGCATGGACTAACCTCGAAGCTTGAAATGGTGGAAACGATTTCGGAATATGTCGATGACGCTTAATTAATAAGTTTTCAGTTTTAAACAAAGTGAAAATCTATAGTGAAGGATCAAAAGGTAACAAAATTGGTGACGAAATTATATGATTACTATTTATAAGTTGTTATACGAGATCCATATGGTCGAACATACTACTTCCGAAGCTTGAAAGGAAGAAATGCTAGTGGAATGTCTGAATGATGCTATTTAACTAAGTTTTTTGTTTAGCGAATAAAAAATCATCGGCAACAGATCAAAAGTTTTTTGTAAATGTGCTAAACATGAATAATTTATGTGGATAAGCTGTTCTCTGAGTTCCACATGGCCGTCGAGACCACTCTCGAAGAATGAAATGATGGAAGGGCAATTATAATATGTCTAATGTCCTATTTCAATGATTTCTGAGTTTTAAAGGAGGAGAAAATTCAAAGTAATAAATCAAAAGGTTATGAAAAACTGCTAAAAATTATGTGACTCCTACATATATAAGTTGTTGTAGGATTTTCAAATCGCGGCAAAGACAACTTCGAAACAAGAAACGAACAAAGGCTTCTATCAGTTGTTGATAATGCAATTTAAACAACTTTTCAGTTTCACAAAAATAAAAAATCTACCATCATAGATCAAAACGGTTAAAAATGTATCAAACTATCAGATTTCTATAGGTAATTTGCTATTTGAGGTGCATATAGATGCATGGACTAACCTCGAAGCTTGAAATGGTGGAAACGATTTCGGAATATGTCGATGACGCTTAATTAATAAGTTTTCAGTTTTAAACAAAGTGAAAATCTATAGTGAAGGATCAAAAGGTAACAAAATTGATGACGAAATTATATGATTACTAGTTATAAGTTGTTATACGAGATGCATATGGTCGAACATACTACTTCCGAAGCTTCAAAGGAAGAAATGCTGGTGGAATGTCTCAATGATGCTATTTAAGTAAGTTTTTTGTTCAGCCAATAAAAAACATCGGCAACAGATCAAAAGTTTATGTAATGGTGCTAAACATGAATAATTTATGTGGATA